>NC_047109.1:94805618-95098118 GCF_902500255.1 Thalassophryne amazonica
TATTAAATATTATATATATATATGTATGTATATATATGTATGTATGTATATATATTTATGTATGTATGTATATATATATATACGAGGGCTGTCCATAAAGTATAGGTCCTTTTTATTTTTTTCAAAAACTATATGGATTTCATTCATATGTTTTTACGTCAGACATGCATGAACCCTCGTGCGCATGCGTGAGTTTTTCCACGCCTGTCGGTGACGTCATTCGCCTGTGAGCACTCCTTGTGGGAGGAGTCGTCCAGCCCCTCGTCGGAATTCCTTTGTCTGAGAAGTTGCTGAGAGACTGGCGCTTTGTTTGATCAAAATTTTTTCTAAACCTGTGAGACACATCGAAATGGACATGGTTCGAAAAATTAAGCTGGTTTTCAGTGAAAATTTTAACGGCTGATGAGAGATTTTGAGGTGACACTGTCGCTTTAAGGACTTCCCACGGTCAGCATTTGCCCACTCAAGTCGGTTACAACAATGGAGTCAGGTCGAGACCCCGATGAGCACGACGAGCATGCAGATGAGCTTCCCTGAGACAGTTTCTGACAGTTTGTGCAGAAGTTCTTTGGTTATGCAAACCGATTGTTTCAGCAGCTGTCCGAGTGGCTGGTCTCAGACGATCTTGGAGGTGAACATGCTGGATGTGGAGGTCCTGGGCTGGTGTGGTTACACGTGGTCTGCGGTTGTGAGGCTCGTTGGATGTACTGCCAAATTCTCTGAAACTCCTTTGGAGACGGCTTATGGTAGAGAAATGAACATTCAATACACGAGCAACAGCTCTGGTTGACATTCCTGCTGTCAGCATGCCAATTGCACGCTCCCTCAAATCTTGCGACATCTGTGGCATTGTGCTGTGTGATAAAACTGCACCTTTCAGAGTGCCTTTTATTGTGGGCAGTCTAAGGCACACCTGTGCACTAATCATGGTGTCTAATCAGCATCTTGATATGGCACACCTGTGAGGTGGGATGGATTATCTCAGCAAAGGAGAAGTGTTCACTATCACAGATTTAGACTGGTTTGTGAACAATATTTGAGGGAAATTTGAGGGTGATATTGTGTATGTGGAAAAAGTTTTAGATCTTTGAGTTCATCTCATACAAAATGGGAGCAAAACCAAAAGTGTTGCGTTTATATTTTTGTTGAGTGTATATATTTATGTATGTATGTATATATGTATATATGTATATATATATATATATATATATATATATATATATTTATGTATGTATATATATTTATGTATGTTAGTATAGTGTACCTGTTTCATATTTAAACATTTTTTGTGGCGTATAAGATGTCTTTTTTTCTCTCTTGTGTAAAGTAGCTCTGCGGGAGCTCCCCAGTTTCATTGTACTCGCCATTTACAATGACAATAAAGACTATTCTATTGATTTTATTAGTGTTGTTGGTGTTTTTGTAATGCATCTGCTGTTATAATGTTGAATAGGACCATACATATAAAGCTGTGTACCATTATTATCAGAATAGAAAACACAATTCCTACCAGAAGTTTATTGCATACTGAAATGTGAAAAACCCAAATGTAGACAACATAATTTTTCTAATGTCGTTTGAAGCGTTGGGTCTTAATAAATCTGTGATAAATTGCTTCATGGTCTACATATGTAACCAGCAGTGGTCTGCTGATGGTGCTGTAACATTTAACCATATAAAGGTGACGTATGGTGAACTTCATGGCTCAGTATTGGGCCCTTTACTGTTCTTACTGTACAAATATATGTAATATATTTAATATATCGCTTCGCTTTAAATGCACAGTAAGTCTATTTCAGATGATCGGCGTGGACCATCTATCTCTTAAAAGCCTTTATTTTACTCTGTGTCACGCTGGGAAGCGGTAGCTATCGTTGCTAATTTCATTAGCTGTTATGCTCCAGTCTTCTTCTGTTTTTTTTTTTTCCTGTGGACGTTGCAGCACCACACACAGGCCTGGCATATGTACTACAACGTTAAACGAAGCTTCGAGGCACAGAATTTGCCTTGAACAATTTTTGTAATCGAATTATTCGAGTTACTCGACTAATCGTTTCAGCCCTAACTGTAGGGATGGTGCCTGGTTTCCTCCAAACATGATGCCTGACGATCACACCAAAAAGTTCAATCTTTGTCTCATCTGAATTTTGTTTCACATGGTCTGAGAGTCCTTTAGGTGCCTTTTTGATAAACGCCACGTGTGCTGCCATGTGCCTTTACTAAGGAGTGGCTTCCGTCTGGCCACTCTACCATACAGGCCTGATTGGTAGATTGCTGCAGAGATGGATGTTCTTCTGGAAGGTTCTCCTCTCTCCACAGAGGAATGCTGGAGCTCTGACAGAGTGAACATTGGGTTCTTGGTCACCTCCCTGACGAAGGTCCTTCTCCGCCGATTGCTTAGTTTAGACGGGCGGCCAGCCCTTGGAAGAGTCCTGGTGGATCCGAACTTCTTCCATTTACAGCTTATGGAGACCACTGTGCTCATTGGGACCTTCAAAGCAGCAGAAATGTTTCTGTACTCTTCCCCATATTTGTGCCTTGAGAGAATGCTGTCTTCAAGATCTACAGACAATTCCTTTGACTTCATGCTTGGTTTGTGCTCTGACATACACTGTCAACTGTGGGACCTTATATGTACTCAGGTGTGTGCCTTTCCAAATCATGTCCAATCAACTGAATTTACCCCAGATGGACTCCACTTAAGCTGTAGAAATGCCTGTGCTTAATTTTGAGCTTCATGGCAAAGGCTGTGAAAATGTATGTGCATGTGATTTCTTATGTTTTTTTTTTTGTTTTTTTTTAATAAATTTACAAAATAAATAAATAAAATAGGGGGTGGTGGCCAAGTGGTTAATGCGTTTGGTTTCAGTGCACAAGGTTCCGTGTTCAAATCCCACCCCTGCCACATTTCTCCATGTAATGTGGAGTTGCGTCAGGAAGGGCATCCGGGGTAAAACCTGTGCCAATTCAACATGCAGATCTACCTTGGATTTGCTGTGGCGACCCCGAGTGCAAACAAGGGAGCAGCCGAAGGGACTTACTTTGTAAATAAATAAATAAAATAAAAAATAAAAAACTTTTTTTTCACATTGTTGTTACGGGGTATTGTGTGTAGAATTTTGAGGAAACAAATGAATTTCATCAATTTTTTGGAATAAGGCTGTAACATAACACAATGTGGAAAAAGTGTAGTGCTGTAAATACTTTCCAGATACTCTTTTGCAAATACAGAATTGTGGGAGTTTTGGAGATGCTTTATGTGACACCCCTACCATGCATTATTGTAAAAGATAGACAGAAATAGTAGTGCAGAAAATGACTCATTTAAATGAGATGAAAAGAGCTTATCAATATCTTATGTAATGAATGAACTGTTACAATCAATTGGTATTTGCATATCAAATCAAAATCAAATCAATTTTATTTATATAGCGCCAAATCACAACAAACAGTTGCCCCAAGGCGCTTTATATTGTAAGGCAAAGCCATACAATAATTACGGAAAAACCCCAACGGTCAAAACAACCCCCTGTGAGCAAGCACTTGGCGACAGTGGGAAGGAAAAGCTCCCTTTTAACAGGAAGAAACCTCCAGCAGAACCAGGCTCAGGGAGGGGAAGTCTTCTGCTGGGACTGGTTGGGGCTGAGGGAGAGAACCAGGAAAAAGACATGCTGTGGAGGGGAGCAGAGATCAATCACTAATGATTAAATGCAGAGTGGTGCATACAGAGCAAAAAGAGAAAGAAACACTCAGTGCATCATGGGAACCCCCCAGCAGTCTAAGTCTATAGCAGCATAACTAAGGGATGGTTCAGGGTCACCTGATCCAGCCCTAACTATAAGCTTTAGCAAAAAGGAAAGTTTTAAGCCTAATCTTAAAAGTAGAGAGGGTGTCTGTCTCCCTGATCTGAATTGGGAGCTGGTTCCACAGGAGAGGAGCCTGAAAGCTGAAGGCTCTGCCTCCCATTCTACTCTTACAAACCCTAGGAACTACAAGTAAGCCTGCAGTCTGAGAGCGAAGCGCTGTATTGGGGTGATATGGTACTACGAGGTCCCTAAGATAAGATGGGACCTGATTATTCAAAACCTTATAAGTAAGAAGAAGAATTTTAAATTCTATTCTAGAATTAACAGGAAGCCAATGAAGAGAGGCCAATATGGGTGAGATATGCTCTCTCTCCTTCTAGTCCCTGTTAGCACTCTAGCTGCAGCATTTTGAATTAACGGAAGGCTTTTCAGGGAACTTTTAGGACAACCTGATAATAATGAATGACAATAGTCCAGCCTAGAGGAAATAAATGCATGAATTAGTTTTTCAGCATCACTCTGAGACAAGACCTTTCTAATTTTAGAGATATTGCGCAAATGCAAAAAAGCAGTCCTATATATTTGTTTAATATGCGCATTGAATGACATATCCTGAGCAAAAATGACTCCAAGATTTCTCACAGTATTACTAGAGGTCAGGGTAATGCCATCCAGAGTAAGGATCTGTTTAGACACCATGTTTCTAAGATTTGTGGCGCAAAGTACGAATAACTTCAGTTTTATCTGAGTTTAAAATAGGAAATTAGAGGTCATCCATGTCTTTATGTCTGTAAGATAATCCTGCAGTTTTGCTAATTGGTGTGTGTCCTCTGGCTTCATGGATAGATAAAGCTGGGTATCATCTGTGTAGCAATGAAAATTTAAGCAATGCCGTCTAATAATACTGCCTAAGGGAAACATGTATAAAGTGAATAAAATTGGTCCTAGCACAGAACCTTGTGGAACTCCATAATTAACCTTAGTCTGTGAAGAAGATTCCCCATTTACATGAACAAATTGTAATCTATTAGATACGTATGATTCAAACCACCGCAGCACAGTGCCTTTAATACCTATGGCATGCTCTAATCTCTGTAATAAAATTTTATGGTCAACAGTATCAAAAGCAGCACTGAGGTCTAACAGAACAAGCACAGAGATGAGTCCACTGTCTGAGGCCATAAGAAGATCATTTGTAACCTTCACTAATGCTGTTTCTGTACTATGATGAATTCTAAAACCTGACTGAAACTCTTCAAATAGACCATTCCTCTGCAGATGATCAGTTAGCTGTTTTACAACTACCCTTTCAAAAATTTTTGAGAGAAAAGGATGGTTGGAGATTGGCCTATAATTAGCTAAGATAGCTGGGTCAAGTGATGGCTTTTTAAGTAATGGTTTAATTACTGCCACCTTAAAAACCTGTGGTACATATCCAACTAATAAAGATAGATTGATCATATTTAAGATCGAAGCATTAATTAATGGTAGGGCTTTCTTGAGCAGCCTGGTAGGAATGGGGTCTAATAGACATGTTGATGGTTTGGAGGAAGTAACTAATGAAAATAACTCGGACAGAACAATCGGAGAGAAAGAGTCTATCCAAATACCGGCATCACTGAAAGCAGCCAAAGATAATGATACATCTTTGGGATGGTTAACGATACATCTTTGGGATGGTTATAAGTAATTTTTTCTCTAATAGTTAAAATTTTATTAGCAAAGAAAGTCATGAAGTCATTACTAGTTAAAGTTAAAGGAATACTCGGCTCAATAGAGCTCTGACTCTTTGTCAGCCTGGCTACAGTGCTGAAAAGAAACCTGGGGTTGTTCTTATTTTCTTCAATTATTGATGAGTAGTAAGATGTCCTAGCTTTACGGAGGGCTTTTTTATAGAGCAACAGACTCTCTTTTTCCAGGCTAAGTGAAGATCTTCTAAATTAGTGAGACTCCATTTCCTCTCCAACTTACGGGTTATCTGCTTTAAGCTGCGAGTTTGTGAATTATACCACGGAGTCAGGCACTTCTGATTTAAAGCTCTCTTTTTCAGAGGAGCTACAGCATCCAAAGTTGTCTTCAATGAGGATGTAAAACTACTGACGAGATACTCTATCTCACTTACAGAGTTTAGGTAGCTACTCTGCACTGTGTTGGTATATGGCATTAGAGAACATAAAGAAGGAATCATATCCTTAAACCTAGTTACAGCGCTTTCTGAAAGACTTCTAGTGTAATGAAACTTATTCCCCACTGCTGGGTAGTCCATCAGAGTAAATGTAAATGTTATTAAGAAATGATCAGACAGAAGGGAGTTTTCAGGGAATACTGTTAAGTCTTCAATTTCCATACCATAAGTCAGAACAAGATCTAAGATATGATTAAAGTGGTGGGTGGACTCATTTACATTTTGAGCAAAGCCATTTGAGTCTAATAATAGATTAAATGCAGTGTTGAGACTGTCATTCTCAGCATCTGTGTGGATGTTAAAATCACCTACTATAATTATCTTATCTGAGCTAAGCACTAAGTCAGACAAAAGGTCTGAAAATTCACAGAGAAACTCACAGTAACGACCAGGTGGATGATAGATAATAACAAATAAAACTGGTTTTTGGGAATTCCAATTTGCATGGACAAGACTAAGAGTCAAGCTTTCAAATGAATTAAAGCTCTGTCTGGGTTTTTGATTAATTAATAAGCTGGAATGGAAGATTGCTGCTAATCCTCCGCCTCGGCCCGTGCTACGAGCATTCTGACAGTTAGTGTGACTCGGGGGTGTTGACTCATTTAAACTAACATATTCATCCTGCTGTAACCAGGTTTCTGTAAGGCAGAATAAATCAATATGTTGATCAATTATTATATAATTTACTAACAGTGACTTTGAAGAGAGAGACCTAATGTTTAATAGACCACATTTAACTGTTTTAGTCTGTGGTGCAGTTGAAGGTGCTATATTATTTTTCTTTTAGAATTTGTATGCTTAAATAGATTTTTACTGGTTATTGTTGGTCTGGGAGCAGGCACCGTCTCTACGGGGATGGGGTAATGAGGGGATGGCAGGGGGAGAGAAGCTGCAGAGAGGTGTGACACCACTCAGACAGCCAGCAATTCAAGGAGAACATGCGGCTAAACATGTCACTCCCGGTCCGATTGGGGAGGGGCCCAGAGAAAACTACAGAGTCCGACATTGTTTTTGCAAAGTTACACACCGATTCAATGTTAATTTTATGTGTAAAAAATGTGTAAAAATGTGTAAAAAGAAAAAGCACCATCTTTGGGATGGTGTTATATTTTGATAAAACACTTCATCTTGAACATCATAACAATTAGGAATGTCCATCTCTCCCTTGGAATACTATCTAAAAAAAAAAAAACTATGTATATGGATACATGGACTACGATATGTCTCAGGAACAATACTTTTTTTTTATGGAACATTTCAATGTAATTTAATTCTTTAATGTATACATTCATTTTCCATGATTAATTGATAAACCAGGAACATTTTTCAGGTTATTTAAGGTGTCTACAATACATTGGCACTTCCTCTGCTTACCTTGTGGTCAACACTTGTGGCAGTGCCACATACAGCAGAAAACAAAACACAGAAGTCCAGAAGGAGACGCCAGCCAGCTCTTGTTAGCATAGTATAACTAGCAAAGTATACTTTATTTTTCCTGTTATGATCCAATATCCACACATGGATCTTGACATAGGTGATATGGACGCCGGCACAGGGTGGCATCTTGTAGGGGGTGGCAGGAGCACCCACCAAAAGAACCCAAAAGACACTCAGGGTGTCATATTAGTTAGATCGCTCCTGCCAATATGACTGTATTAATAAATTGTGGACCAAATCAAAGGTCAAATGGGTGAATATATTCATTATACCACTTACCAATGTCCTACATGTTTTGTTACCTGAGGCCGGCCATCAAATATGGCCATCAGGTATTGCGAAGGCTTTTTCTTTGTCTGTCCATCTGTCTTTGCTCATAAGTCCAGTCCTATTACTGCCAGACTCTTGAAATTGACAGGGAACATTCTTGGGACACAGACCTTGGACAAGTTCAAAGATGGCTAACCTTGATGTAATTAAGAGGCTAAGTAGTTTCATTCTGTTTCCGTCTGATCTGTTTTGTTTTTGAGCGACGCGGGTGGCAGCCAATCAGAGTAGTGCTGAACCGGGATGTCAGTCGCTGGTCTCTCCAAAACTGCTTTGTTTTGTGTGTTTATGTACATGTTTCTCATATATTATGTAAAAGCTAGCAAGAAATGATGACTTCTAAAACTGAAATGCTGTTTTTGGAACCTAATAACATCCCTGGAACTTATTGACAAGACATTTTGCAGATGTTAGCATGGTCACGTCACTTTCTGGTGTAGCTACTTGCTATCAGCTTCGTTTCTGGTACATTATGTAAAAGCTAGCGAAAAATAAACACTTCTAAAACTGAAAACACTGTTTTTGTAACCCGATAACACCTCTGGAGTCATTTACAAGACATTTTGTGGATCTTAGCTTGCATGCTAACTTTTACTAACTCAGAGCTAACTTCCTATGGAGTTAAACTTGTCTCATTAATAAATGCAAATGCACAGAGGGAAATATTTATTGATTTGCACAACATGAAGAAATGATTATTTGATTTGAACAAGTACAGACTGTATGTAAGACAATAGGATCTTAATAATTCATTAAACAACTGCAAATCCTAAAGAACACAATGCTCATACAGCCGAGGGTAGTTTAGCATTGTGTTATATTTTCTACCTTGCAAAGTTACTGTGACTACTTACTAGTCTCGCAATAGCCTGTCCTTGGCGGTTGAACTTTTAACGTGGAATAATGAGCAAAACAAGATTATCTCAGTGGATATAAAATGTTAAAATCAAGCCATCGAATGGTTCATAGTACATTTAAATAGATTCAGGGGTCCCTGTATTGATTTAGTCAGCATTTACTTGAGAAAAAAAAAAAAAAAAAAATATATATATATATATATATATATAAAATATATAATAAATAATAAATATAATAAATTTAATGGTGACACCCCAAATACCAATATTAATTTCAGTTTTCTATCCCCAAAAGAATTTGTTGTAAAAGATGGCAAACATGTAGTTATTGTTTAGCTGAGACAGTCTGTCAGTGTTCCAATGTACAAGGTAGCGCTTGTGAACTGTTTACATGGTTGTACTGGTACTGGAACTCTGTTCCACAGCAGTCGATGGTGATATTGTGCATCCACCAGGTACAATCAGTTCCAGGCTCACACCTCATGAACCTTTTAGAGGTGTTGCTGATTTGCAGAGCATTATATTCTCCACCAACCCCCCGGCGGCTCTCACACTTTTGCACACCGTCAAAACAAATCCTGACACAGATTTGCACGTTTCAGGACTGTCAGATATGTTTGTTTTATCTTGCAGACTCAGGTTCTAACATCGAGTGTGTTTTGTTTCATTTATGGCCGCTATAACGGTCTCAGAATTTGTTTGTTCTTACAGTAGGTGTTAAATGCACGTGAGCACACATGCATGCGCCACAAACGTCCCTGGATTAAAAGCGGTTCAGAACAAACTTTTGAGTACCAGGTAGATCTCTTCCTCTACACCTGTTCCGAACTGTGAAAGTAAGTTCTCTTGGCTTAACAAAGTTATTTGTGAACACTTGGCTGCGTGTTGTGCGGCGCCAGCCTGTGCATCCTTCATTCTCCGTCCATCTGGCTCTATTGTTGATAGCAGACAGACTGGTTGATGAGTGCAGCCTGGCTGTAGAGGCAGAAATAGGGGCTCTGAGATAGCAGGAGCTCCCTTAGGCTGGGGCTTGGCAGGGCTTTGCAGAGCTGTTCGCTCACAAACCCTCTGAAAGCGAGCGCAATGGTCTCCATAGCTGCCTAATGGCCGTGCTGTTGCTCTTCAAAGTTTGGCAGTTGACAGTTCCTGATCCTCTTTAAACAGGAGGTGTAGATAAAAACGCAGACAAGGAGTACAGTTGGAGTTGATTGTTGAGGTTTAAAAAAAAAAACCCGGGAGAGTTTGTGAAATAGGGTTTGTGTGCTGTGAGCTGTTAAGTGTACTTTCACAAATGCTGGATTTAAAAAATTTTGTGAACATAAAATTTCCTTCTGCTTGATGAAAGAAAATGTATGCAGTATGCAGTCTGTACTGAAAGTTATAGAACAGCAAGGACAATTTCTTTGGCCTTCTTTGGTTAAATGCTGCAGATATTTTTGCCTGCGGGTTATCTGTCTTTCTGATTGAGAGATACCCGGAAAGACCGTTTGAGGTCCCTGCACAGAGGTCTTTGTCACCGGTACCTTTGCAGGAGCATGAAAGTCCAGCTCTTACTGGTGCTTACTGTTTTATTGTGTGGTTGGGAAACGTAAGCGGGTGGTAAAGGTGTTTACTGGATGTCTTTGTTACTAGGTTTCTTTGGAGGATACATGGGGTACTGCATGAATGACTTTGTGATTAACAGCTACTGAGGAATTTCACTTGCATTATAAGGGAACACCAGCTATGACATTTTGGCTCTGTGGCACATTTCTCTGGGCATGATCCAGCACACAGATGCCCAGTGGTGGGCTAACCGCTAATTAGCAAAGCTAACTTTTTTGTTAGCAGATTAGCTTTTCAGCTAACTTTCAAAACCATCAACGGACAATTAGCTTCCGATAAATTGAGTTCCGATAACCTTTAGGCCGCTAATTTTTAATTTTTTTTACACAGTTAGTCACTGCGAAAAAACATTTCTAAACTCTGTTGACTCCTATCTGTTACATATTTTGCAGCAGTGAGGCAGCTGAGAGGAGCTGAGCTCAACTCTACCTCAGTAGAAGCGGTAGAGTGATTCAGGTCGACAACTGTGTGATATAACTGGGCGCCATTACCACTGAAACATAGAACATTGTCATCTATCGATGATATAGATAAGATGTATCGTTATCTTTGGCTGCTTTCAGTGATGCCGGTATTTGGTTAGACTCTTTCTCTCCGATTGTTCTGCCTGAGTTATTTTCATTAGTTACTTCATCCAAACCATCAACATGCTTATTAGACCCCATTCCTGCCAGGCTGCTCAAGGAAGTCCTACCATTATTTAATGCTTCAATCTTAAATATGATCAATCTATCTTTGTTAGTTGGTTATGTACCACAGGCCTTTAAGGTGGCAGTAATTAAACCATTACTTAAAAAGCCATCACTTGACCCAGCTATCTTAGCTAATTATAGGCCAATCTCCAACCTTCCTTTTCTCTCAAAGATTCTTGAGAGGGTAGTTGTAAAACAGCTAACTGATCACCTGCAGAGGAATGGTCTATTTGAAGAGTTTCAGTCAGGTTTTAGAATTCATCATAGTACAGAAACAGCATTAGTGAAGGTTACAAATGATCTTCTTATGGCTTCGGACAGTGGACTTATCTCTGTGCTTGTTCTGTTGGACCTCAGTGCTGCTTTTGATACTGGTTGACCATAAAATTTTATTACAGAGATTAGAGCATGTCATAGGTATTAAAGGCATTGCGCTGCGGTGGTTTGAATCATATTTGTCTAATAGATTACAGTTTGTTCATGTAAATGGGGAATCTTCTTCACAGACTAAAGTTAATTATGGAGTTCCACAAGGTTCTGTGCTAGGACCAATTTTATTCACTTTATACATGCTTCCCTTGGGCAGTATTATTAGACGGTATTGCTTAAATTTTCATTGTTACGCAGATGATACCCAGCTTTATCTATCCATTGAAGCCAGAGGATACACACCAATTAGCTAAACTGCAGGATTGTCTTACAGACATAAAGACATGGATGACCTCTAATTTCCTGCTTTTAAACTCAGATAAAACTGAAGTTATTGTACTTGGCCCCACAAATCTTAGAAGCATGGTGTCTAACCAGATCGTTACTCTGGATGGCATTTCCCTGATCTCTAGTAATACTGTGAGAAATCTTGGAGTTATTTTGATCAGGATATGTCATTCAAGCGCATATTAAACAAATATGTAGGACTGCCTTTTTGCATTTACGCAATCTTTCTAAAATCAGAAAGGTCTTGTCTCAGAGTGATGCTGAAAAACTAATTCATGCATTTATTTCCTCTAGGCTGGACTATTGTAATTCATTATTATCAGGTTGTCCTAAAAGTTCCCTAAAAAGCCTTCAGTTGGTTCAGAATGCGCAGCTAGAGTACTGACGGGGACTAGCAGGAGAGAGCATATCTCACCCGTGTTGGCCCTCTCTTCATTGGCTTTCTGTTAATTCTAGAATAGAATTTAAAATTCTTCTTCTTACTTATAAGGTTTTGAATAATCAGGTCCCATCTTATCTTAGGGACCTCGTAGTACCATATTACCCCATTAGAGCGCTTCGCTCTCAGACTGCGGGCTTTACTTGTGGTTCCTAGGGTTTGTAAGAGTAGAATGGGAGGCAGAGCCTTCAGCTTTCAGGCTCCTCTCCTGTGAACCTAGCCTCCCAATATTCAGATCAGGGAGACAAGATACCCTCTCTACTTTTAAGATTAGGCTTAAAACCTTCCTTTTTGCTAAGGCTTATAGTTAGGGCTGGATCGGGTGACCTGGACCATCCCTTGGTTATGTTGCTTTAGACGTAGACTGTGGGGGGTTCCCTGATGCACTGTTTCTTTCTTTTTTGCTCCGTATGCATCACTCTGCATTTAATCATTAGTGATCGATCTCTGCCCCCCTTCTCGGCATGTCTTTTCCTGGTTCTTCCCTCAGCCCCAACCAGTCTCAGCAGAAGACTGCCCCTCCCTGAGCCTGGTTCTGCTGGAGGTTTCTTCCTGTTAAAAGGGAGTTTTTCTTCCCACTGTGGCAAGTGCTTGCTCATAGGGGGTCGTTTTGACCGTTGGGGTTTTTTCATGGTTATTGTATGGCCTTGCCTTGCAATATGGAGCGCCTTGGGGCAACTGTTTGTTGTGATTTGGCGCTATATAAGAAAAAAGTTGATTGATTGATCTACTGGCACTCACTTATATCACATGGTTGTCGAATCACAACTTAACAAACAAACTGTTCGTTTTGCAAATGCCTTTTTTTTTTTTTTTTTTTTTTACAAATAAAAAATGACATACTTTACAAAAGCACATTTATTTGTAACACCAACACACACGTTACATTAACTTGTCTTGGTTTTTACATAGAATGAATGAGTCAACCAATCACTGTGAGCGGAGGCTCAGTTTACCCATTATCGATTTGTGCATCTGTGGATACTGTTAAAACTCAGAATTAGTGCATTGTTTTAAAATTAACATATACAGTATGTGTTATATTTTCACTTCATACAAATGATAGAGTTGACATTAATATAGTATTCTATCCAGATAATTTGATTTATAAATCAAAACCATAAGTTAAACCTGCTTTCCTTTTCAAGACGTCTGCCTCATGGCTGGACCACTGTATGCTGTGAAGGAAAATGACACTTGCTGACACTTCCCTAAAGCAGTGGGCAGGGTGCACAAAGACAGAAGTGCTGAGTCCTTGGCTGTGTTTGGGATTGTGATAATCTTTGATTCTATCAGAAACGTTGGCGGTGTTTGAACTCAAAATTGGCTTGTTAGTAGCTGAGAGGGTTCCAGAGACAATACTGAAAGTTATCGGTAGTGGTTAGCTGTAGCTTCTGGATAAATATTTTGGTGGTTTATTGGTTTAGCATTATAAAAGATAACATTTCAGTTAGCTGATTAGCGGTTATCAAAGCTAACTCAGTGCTGAGGACCACACCAACTGGAAAATGCTAAGGGGTCTCTGGCTGTGATAGATGGTTGACTACTTTACATGGGCCATTTGTCATTCTGTGTGGTTGCCACCCAGGACCAAGGGTTGTTGCATTGGATTTGAGATCAGCGCTGAATCTGAGAAGACGATCTCATTTAGGATTGTTGTGGTTGGTATTGGTGATGTTTAGGTTTGGGTATTGTAAACCGGTTCCTTTCAAGAATCATTAAGAAAAGATTCGACGCATCAACATCAATAGCCTTTTTGCTTAACGATTCCATTATCGGCCCTTCGGTTCACATTTAGCCAGAGTGGCCATTGTTTTTGATGGTGTTTATTGGGAAAATTATCATTTCTCTACATTGATTTCAGACCTGATGCATCTGCAGTGAAGCTTCATTCACTGATGGCTAACTCCAAAAAATTAGTGCGAAATGTTTTGCATCTTTTGAAACTCCCTTGTTTTGATAATCGTTCTGGAGTCTGAATGAAAAGGAAGATATCACACACTGCACTGGCACCTGATATCGGTATTTTTATTTCAAAGCTACAGTCACAGTGGAGTCTGTATGTGCACTAGTGTGTTCATTACTTGTTCTAGCATGTCTTCTTGTATTCATGTTTTGTTTTCAAACTCAAATGTCTTCAGTGTATCGCAAAAACGAATGAATTGGCCTTGTACCAGCACTTTCAGAGGAGACTGTTCGTAACAGTTTGGTACAAACTGAGTACAATATATTCATACTTAGTACTCTTTTCTCAGTATTTGCAAGGATTTAGAGTATCATCAAAAACAGGAAAAAAAAAGGAAAAAAAAAAAGGAACGTTTCACCGTGGATATCTACTTTGTGAGCTTCTGCACAATCAGTCCAGTTTGAGAGGTTGATGTAACGCCCAAGGACAGACATGCCAGTACTGGAACCTTCTAGTTCCTCATCTGTGACCTGTTGTAATTAATTCCCTCAGGGCACGCTGACAGAACAGAGCAATACCGAGAATGAGACTGCGAAACAGAATTTAATCTCGAGGGAAAAGAATGTGCAAAAAAATAAAAATGAAAAGACGGCACAAAGACAACAGATTATATATGAGACATTCAAGGGAGAACAGGAGAGTCATGGCAGCAAAATTTGTTTTGCCTGTCTGTTTTAATCATGTTTTCTGCATATTTTGCATGCAGAGCTCCATACCTAAGGCTTTGTGTGGCAAAAACAAAAGCTTGGCGTGCGCTTCGCTTTGCTTCCTTGCTGCTTTTCTCTCTTCTTTCTTGCTTTTGGAAGTTTTCCTTCTCTCTCCTGCTCAGGATGTCAGGACAAGGATGTCACACGCCAGACAAGCACCACAAAAAAAAAAAGAAAAGCGAGGGAGAAATCACTCTACCCTCTGTCAGCAGAGGTAGAAATCGATGTGAGGTTAAACAACAGTAGAGGCAGGAAACAACAGACAGGCAGAAAAGATACTTTCTGCAAAGTTATGGAACACAGAAATACCTTTTATTGAGGAAAAACTCAAAGCGTTCTTTGACTTGCTCGGCTGTTGCCGCTGTTGCATGCAGTCTGCGAGCAGATGATGGATATGTGCATCTCCGTATGAGAATTTTGTTGCAAAAGCAGCATGTCTGCATCCTGCACGGTGTGCCATCAGAGAACGCTCTTATAAGCACGGCTAATTAGTAGCTACAGTTTTGATAGTATTCGATTATGTTGCCACAAAGCCATCCGTGCACACAGCAGGTGTTTGCTGTCAAACAACCGTTTGTCTTCGAGTGACATTCGCAGTCATTCGGCAGCGGTTACGGCTCTGCGGCGAGGGTTGATTTGCATAAATATCCCACAAAAGTAACAGTAGTTGTTGTGAATTCATCTCTCTTGGTGGGGTTCCAAAATGGCGAACTTTGGCTTGAGTTAACTTGCAGCACAGATCGTCAGCAGGGAACACGGTCGCCTCATAACGAGGCTCGTAAGTTTGAATATTGGTGTCTCCTGCACATTTTAATCTTGTCCCAGTGTTTTCTGCCCCTGGATCTGTAGTTTGGTCCTGTTTGAGTTCACCCCCCCCCCCAGGTGCCACCGCGCGTATGGCTACAAACTCGGTGATGACAGGCGATGAGGGTGAAGATTTCCCACATAAGTGGAAAGTGCGAGCTGATTGGCCAGTCAGAAGCACACCAGATGTGACATCTGCTAAAAATTTTCTGAGAACATTTGAAGAGAATAGTACACCGCCAGATCTGATGTGTTTTAGGGCTTTAAGACTTGTACAGGAAAAATGTAGATGAATTGGTGGCCAACTTAAAGGGGCATATAATATAATGAGGGCAAACTGATTAAAATCTGTAGAGCTTTGATGCATCAGATCCACTGAGAAAACACCTTTTTCTCTTTTTCTTAGCCTAGGCAATATCACATAGACATGAGTCCCATCTTCACGTGAACGAAGGATATATGATGCCACCTACATCAACAAATGTAGGACAAAATACACAACAGAACAGGAAAATGCAACCTGGAATTAAAAAAAACAATTGATAGAATGTATGAAAGGGGGCAGCACGGTGTCTCCCAGCGAGAAGGTCCTGAGATCGCTTCCCACCTGGTCCTTTCTGTGTGTAGTTTGCATGTTTTCCCGTGTTTGCCTGGGTTCGCTCCGAGTGTTCCGGTTTCCTCCCACTGACAAAGACATGCAGGTTAGTTGAACTGGAAGCTTCAAGTTGACTGTTGGTGCGAATGTGTTTGTCTGTCTATATGTGGCACTGTGATAGACTGGCAGTCTATCCAGGGTGTACCCTGCCTCGAGCCCAATGACCACTGGGATAGACTCTAGCTCCCTCATAACCCCAAATTGGAATAAGCAGGTATAGAAAATGAATGAATATGTGAATGGGGATGACAAAACTTTGTTGGTACTGCAAATTACTCTTGACCAGTCCTTCTCAAATAGTGGGTTAGTGATTGCAGGGAGTACATGTGTGACCACGGGGAACATGCTTTTTTTCCCCGTACTAGAAAAAAGTGTAATTGCACATCCACTACAGTACGTGGCAGTGGTGCTCTCATTGTCAGAGTGTGCGCAGGGAGTATGAGGACTCTAGCATAATGGGAATGCAGCTCTATGTAGTGTTTTTTGTACTATGGTGGGAGACGAGGAAAGACCGCTGTATCTTAAATGTTGGCAGCAGACAGCATGAAGCCAAATAAATTAAGGCGTCACTTAAACATTTTACCCCAATCACGCGGATAAGCCACTTGAGTTTTCTGTGAAGGCTCTCAGTTGTCCAGGTGGTTTCCATAGTAGGGAAGCTTGAATCTTTGACTGGACTGGGTTGCTTGACGCGAGGAAGTTAAAATCTTAGCCAGAGAGAAGAAATGGTTTGAGAGGGGAGTGAAGGAAGCATTGTATGTGAAACAGTTGAAATCCAGCCTCAACTGGGGAGGGGTCTGAGACACGCTTTATCCCCCGTTTACAATGGGATACTCAGGTCAACGCAGTTTCAGTCTTTTGTTCATGGTAATGAGTCATTCACTTCGTCAGGAGAGTCGTTAGGAGAGTCGTCAGGAGAGGTGTCAGTCCCATCGTTAGGAAGGACAGCTGCCCTGTCATTAGGAGGGTGCTAACTAGAGCACAATAGGTGCTAATTAGAGCAACTGTTAATCACTAGCCAATAGCAGTCTGCCTCTCGGTAGGAGGGGTCTGGTTAGGTTTAAAACTCCAGCCTTTGCTGGCTTCTCTTATTCTTCAAGACAGAAGTCAGACTACCAGAGCAAGAAATTCAGCTGAGGAAGCTTCTGCTATTAGAATCGGGATGTCCTCGCGTCAAGCAACCCAGTCCAGTCGAAGATTCAAGCTTCTCTACCACTTGAGTTTTGTTCAGTGAAAATGTGCCGAATATTGACAACAATCATCCCACTTTGTGAACACTGCTCCAGTAAACCAGCGAGCACCGTTAGCATCATAGCACCACAGCAGAGGAGCTGAGCAGCAGTAGACATGGTCTCTGTCACGCTGGATGACGCAAGTGCCGCAACAAATTTTTATTTATTTTTGTTTTGTCTGTTAAAGTGTTTTATATATTGTGCTTCTGAGTAAGTGTTCTGATCAATTTGAATTTATTATTATTTATTGATTTTATTTGGTCAAAAAATATTTATCATTTAAGGATTAATTTTGTTTTAAAATTTCAAGCAAAGTGATGCAATTTTGTTCCTGTTACAGACTAAAAAGCAATGTTAATAAGTTATTCTTTGCAGAAGTTGATCTAAGTTCTTTCTTTTTTGTTTTCTTTAATGTAATAAAGATGCAGTGTTACGCAAAGGTATGCTTACAGCAATTTTCTGGACAAATGATACTATTTATAGTCACGGTGGAGAGTGGGGTTGGGGGCACGAATGTTTCTTCCTGGGGGTGGGGGGCGTAACAAGAAATAATGAGAAGCACTGCTCTTGACAAACATGAAATGTTGAAACGCCTGTGTATCAAACATTATTCTGAAGTCTGCATGAAAAGGAACACCTCACTTTCTGGGTTGCCACTGCTGATCCCTCGCACCTATGGACAGTTCAGGAATGTGCATGCATATCAAATTCTGAATTTAATAATGTCAGGCTCCAGACAGTGCACGGTCTGTCGTGCACTAGAATTCTTAAGTGTACCTAAACTTCAAACCACAACTGTACATGTCTGGAAATTAGTAAGTAGGAATTGTTGGCAGAAGCCAAGGTCAGTTCTTCGTCGCTCTCAGATTGATAAGTGATTCTCACCGAGATAGAACGTCTGCCCAGCAGAACAGCGGGATTGACAGTTAATCACAAGCACATTTCACCTCTGGAGGGGCGGAACTGCAGCCTCCTGCCTTTGGCTCAGGCATTCTTGTCATCACGATGACACTGCGGCCGAGCCTCCAATTTATCTCTCCAGCTTTAGACTGTAGTTTTGTCTTGGGAGGAGCCTGGCACCTGTCCATCCATCAGCCTTTAAAATCATGGTGTGATGCAGTTGGACACAGTCTCTCTTTTTTTTTCTATCCAGCACTTTGCAGAAGCAAATGAATGCTGTTTTCCACCATCGTCAGCAAACGCTGCAGGAGGCAAAATGCTCCAACAATCATAATGTGCAGAGAAAGAAAGCGAGCTTTGTCATTCGTTTTAAAGTGTTGTAACTATGTTAATGTCCACCAGGGACAATGCTGGCAGAGACTTCTGGGACTTCATTTTTGTGGAGTGATGGTGTGGGTGGATGACTTTGCTGATGTCCCTGGCGAAGGCTGTTTTAACGAAGATGAGTAATTACTAAAAAGTGTGCTGAAGGCCATTTAAGTTGCACTGCTGACACCACTTTAAGAAAGAATTTCTGGATGAAAAGCAAGTAGTGAATGTTCTGAGAAAGTTGTGAGCTCAAGATCACAAAATGATATATCCACTTTGCTGTAATAGATACTTGCATGCATTATTAAGCAGTGGTAGTAAATCTTTCATGAAACACTTGAATTAACAAACCAGTAAATTTCTGTATTGTAGAGTCCAAAATGCCTGACATGTATATTAGGGCTGCGCAGCTGTCCCTTGTAAAATGAAGCAATATGTAGATATACATGTCATCTGATACAATTCTTTGTTTAATGGAGACATTCAGCTTCCATGACAAAATAGAATAAGTCAATAGTGGCTTTGCTTAGCTTCAGTATTTCCTGAAAAATCAGGGACTCTTATCAGGTTTTTAACTGAATGTACTGCAGTCATAAAACCTGAAGAAGCATAACCCTAACCTTCACCTCTAAACCTAACCTTTACCCCAACCATAACCTTCACCTCCACCCTAACCTTCACCGCTAACCCTAACCTTCACCGCTAACCCTAACCTTCTCCCCAACCCTAAACTTCACCACTAACCCTAACCTTCTCCCCAACCCTAACCTTCACCGCTAACCCTAACCTTCTCCCCAACCCTAAACCTCACCACTAACCCTAACCTTCTCCCCAACCCTAACCTTCTCCCCAACCCTAACCTTCACCGCTAACCCTAACCTTCACCTCTACCCTAACCTTCACCGCTAACCCCAACTTTCTCCCCAACCCTAACCTTCACCCCAACCATAACCTTCACCTCTACCCTAACCTTCACCGCTAACCCTAACCTTCACCTTCACCTCTACCCTAACCTTCACCTCTACCCTAACCTTTACCACTAACTCTAACCTTCTCCCCAACCTCAACCTTCGCCCTAACCCCTAACCTTCGCCCCTAACCCTAACCTTTACCGCTAACCCTAACCTTCGCCTCTAACCCACCTTCACCGCTAAACTCTGACCTTCTTCCCAACCCTAACCTTCACCGCTAACCCTGACCTTCACCCTAACCCTAACCTTCTTCCCAACCCTGACCTTCACCCTAACCTAACCTTCACCCCAACCTTAACTTTCACCCCTAACCCTACCTTCAGCCCTACCCTAACCTTCACCTTCATCCCTAACCTTCACCACAAACCTAACTTCACGCTAATCTAACCTTCACTCAACCTTGCCTTCACCCCAACCCTAACCCTCACCCTCACCCCTAACCCTAACCTTCACCCCTAACCGTACCTTCACCCCTAACCCTAACTTTCAACCTAACCTTCACCCCTAACCAATAGCATCAATAGTGCAGCATAACTTTCCTGTTCTGACAGTATTAACATGAATTCGTTACCCAAACATAAAGTTCAAATGAATACATACCGCCAATCACTATCAGACTGCTGATTTTGTTAATGGTTCCTGTGACTCTTTCATAATACTGATGTGGCTCAGGAACAAACTGTAGCGACAAGCCAATCCAGAATGTTGTTTTTTTTTTCTTTCCTTTTGACTTATTTACTTTTGGAAGAATCCAGTCCGTAATCTATCATAGCACACGTATTTAGATATGTATTGTGTCGTTTATTGCCGTGTACAATTCTCAGCGCTACCATTATGTGACTTTCATAGAATTTCATAACGGGTTTAGAAGGAGTTTGCGCTTCCAGGTCTGCTTGAACAGACTGTGTATAGTGACGTATGGGTTCACGGGGTTGTTGTGACTGATTTATCGCTGTTGACTCTAAAATCTCAGGATAAAGTATTGCTCAAACCGTGCAATTAAATCACTACAATGTTGACTTGATCGGAGCTTTAGAAGCTACAAATATCTTTCAAGTGCATGTTGTGTGACAATTATGTTTTTCTGGATAAATCATTGTCGTGGAAGTGCTTGGGCAAATACTTTCCACGTGCCACTGTTTGCCAGCTGCCGATCATTTTCTCTCGTCACTATCTTCATTATCTTTGTGTCAAGACAGATTGACCAAACTTGTGGTGTGTGTTATTAAGCAACTGCAACCACCATCCACTCTAGTCCTTCAGTTGACTGCGGGGGCATGTCGCCATGCTGACATGTTAATGGGATCAGTCGTTGATAACAAGGAGCTAATGAAAATCTAATCAGAAAAGGAGATTGTTTCTTGCTCACACTGAATGTCACAGGCTTGAGTCTGCCCTCTCCTTTTAAACATACCACCTCACATGAAGGACCGCTTACTTTGCAGTCCCGTGTACACACTGTACACGTTTTCAGATGACACCAAAAGTTCCAGAAATCCAAACCCTTCTTTGATGTAGTGGATGGATGTCTTAAAATGGAGAAAACCACAAAAAATATCTGCTTTAACTATTTCCTTCATGTTATTTCTGTACTTACCACCTGTGTTAAATATCAGGTCACGTGTTGTGGGTTTGAAACACCAGTGTGTGCTCATGCCCTTTTTTACATCATACCTTTGGCAATTTATTTGCTGTATTTCCAATATTCTCTTGTGTGCAAGGCATTATGGGATGCTGCAAAACAACTGAATACGAAGCTAACTGAATATACAAAGACACACACAGACACTCATCTTCAACTGCTTAGTCCAATCAAGGGTCACGGGTGGCTGGCGCACAGAGCGCGAGGCGGGTACACCCAGGACAGGACGCCAGGTCTGTCGCAGGGCCACAAACGGACAAACACATTCACACCTACTCGCACACCTACGGACAATTTAAAGTTTCCAGTCCACCTAACCCGCATGTCTTTGGGTGTGGGAGGAAACCCATGCAAACACAGGGAGAACATGCAAACTCCACACAGAAAAGCCACAGGCGGAAATTGAACCCATGACCTTCTCGCTGTGAGGCAACAGTGCTAACCACTATTCCACCGTGCTGCCCGAATATAAAATTAATAAATTTAAAGTTAATATAATATAAAGCTTAACTGAAAGGTTAATATATCTCAAATTAACTGAACACCACCTTAACACAATCTGAAGTTCACTGGGCATACAAATAATAGAATATAAAACTTACTAAATCACAAATTAACTGAATATAAAGCTCACTGAACATAAAATGGACTAAATAGAACAGTAACTGATATAAAGCTCACTGACCAGATAAATGATTATAAAACTAATTGAATAGAAAAATGACAAAACATAAAATTAAACGAGTCACAGCCAACTGGGAAGGAAGACCCAGGACACGCTGGAGGGATTTTATTTGCCAGCTGGCTTGGGAACGCCTCTGGAATCCCCCGGGAAGAGTTACAGGACTTGGCCGGGGACAGGGAAGCGTGGACCGAGCTGCTTAGTCTGCTGCGCCCAGATAAGTGGTGAAGAATGAATGAATGAATGACTAAAATTAAATGAAAAGGAAGGTAACTGAAAAGTTAATTAAGAATTAATATCTGAGCTTTGACAATCACAACTGAATAAAAACGTGCCACGCGCAGGTGTTAACTGTTGTGACGTGATGTGCTTTTTAATCATGCTGGAATGTTACTTCCATTAGAAATGATCAGAAATCCATTCTGCAGAAAGCTGAGGAGCACAATGAGTAAGCTACATTTTTATTGCAGGAAAGTTAAATTTAGCTTTTGGGCTAGAGGAGGCGTGCATGGCGTGTACTAATGCAGCGCCATTCATTTCTTCCATTTTATCTTCTTCCTCCTAGGCAGTGTGTGTGTGACAGGACAAAAAGTAGCTGAAGGAAAGATAATGTTTTAAGTGGGCCTGCACAGAAGGTCACATGGATCAGTGTAATGCCAAATTCAGTTTGGAGCATATTCATTCAAAACTTTCAGAAACGGAGAAATTGCTGTTATGATAGACATTTTTTTTCTTCTCTGCTCATACATGACTTCTCAAAAGAACAGATATGCGCCGCCAGGGCCTGCTGCAGTGAAGCTAAATTGGCAGCTTTATAGCTGAACGTGGGAGTTCTTACAGTTTTTATATATAAGCCAGTATATGTAGAGCTGTAATATTGAAGAGCCAACATTCATATGAGCAGTGTATAATTTACTGTACATGACTGTAGTGTTAGAGCAACAAACTCAGTATTACCTCATAAGTACCGATTGCTGAATATTGTCGGCAAGAGTTTGTTGGCAAGCTGAATTTTGCCAAAGTCCATGGTTGAGATTGAGTCAACTTCTGCTGCATGATTGAAAACGTGTGAACAAATGTCCCCAATTTCTTTATGTTCAGTTGTCACCACAATGACAGATACCAGCATCAGTAATGTAAGAGTAACCAACACTGAGTAACATTTAGTTGTAGATGTTAGGGATCTCTTTATCAAGAATTTTTGGCCCATCTGGATCTGACATTTGAGTATCTGCTGATACCAGGTTTTGATCGTACTTCCGATGGATATACTTGACAGTAGGGTTGGGCCAACTAATAAAAATCATTAGTAGACTAGTTGGGTACCAGTAGTCATTGACTAGTTGACTAGTCAGCGACTAAATTTGACATTGAATGAATTAAGCAAATTTTGAATCTTCATGGTGAAACTCAAATGTGACATTTATTTTAAGAAATATAAGCAAAAAATCACAAATACGAAAAACAGCATGAAGACAATACCTGCATTCATTTACTTGGCATAGACTACCCATTTGAGCTAACAAATTCACTTGCCAAGGATCACACACTTTCTTCACTGAGTGAAGGAAGTGGTGGCAGCTCCAGCAGGACTATTCTTTTCGGGGTTAACCCCTTAACGCCCATCGTCGCATATATGCTGCAATCTCTGACTCAAATATGCAACTTACTAAATTGACCTGTATGCCTGTTGTCGCAAATTTGCAACATACCATCATTATTATTATAACATTATAACATAAAGTCATTACCAGAATACCCAATATTACTATCTAGTTTTTGTGCAAAAGTGAAATTAATAATCTCAACATTATTTACCATCTACTTAAAGGCAAAAACACACACAAAACATTTTTATATATACAGCTATATAAATTCGGGCGTTAAGGGGTTAAATCAACTTAATAAATGTCTTTCGACTAGTTGACTAATAAAAAATAGTTGACTAGTCAGATGTTAGCTAGTCATACTCGACTATTATGACTAGTCGTCCTGTCCCTACTTGACAGTTTAACAGCTCTGCAATGTTTTTTTTTTGGGGGGGGGGGGGGCACCTTTAATCTAGGCAACTATGTTTTTATTCTTTAAAAAAAATACAAAATGAAGTGAATACATTTTTATATGGTTCTTATCAATTTCGCTTATTATCTTTAAACTCAAACACCCATAGTATTATTTGTAAGAACAGTACCACATGTGGCATCTGTCAGAAATAGACTTGATGCATATCTTAAGTGAAGCAGAGCATAAATATGCTTTTGAATCATGCACTGTGGCACTAGTAATGACTTAGCAAGAATAACTTACACAGTAGTGGCTAGTAGCTACACCAGCATGGACCTTATGAAGCAAAGTTAGGCAAAATACAGGCTCATCAGGACTTGGCTTTGATCAGGCCCATTTGATTACTGTGATCAAACTGGGACATCCTACTAGATGCGCTTAAAGTAGCAGTAAGTTGGAACTTGACACAACACAAGTGCATTTGGGCTGTGTCCAACTCCACTTTGCTGTTTACACAGCAAATAATGTGACTAATCAAGAACACAATAATTAAGCGTGGTAGTATAGCTAGCGTAACATTAACATCATCAACTTATTCAACTTATGTACTATCCACCTGATACACATCATTTAAAGCTCTCCAGGCTGGAAACTATTTTTGAGTTGTTAGTACTTCTGTTGTGTTGCGATGTGCATTTTTCTTTTTTTTGGGGGGGGGGGGGGGGCAAGGGGGAGCATTGTCTGAATGTGAAGCACATTTATCAAATCAAATGGCTGGATGTGTTACAGGCTGTATTTTTTGTGTTGACTGTTTGCAAGCATTTTCTCAATTTACACAAATATTTGTCCCCCCCCCCCCCCCCCCATGAAATGAGGGGATCATTGATTCAACGTGCACGTCTGTCGGTTCATTCGTGTGTATCACATTTTGAGAGCCCTAGATTTCCTTGCTCCCCTTTCTGAGACGTTACTTACCTGTATCATATTGTCAATGGACCCAAATACACATACGCATATGACCTTGACCCAGATGTCCAAGGACATCTAAGGTAACGGCCGACAAAGACAACTACTGTCTCACCCCAAAATACCAATTTTCTCTTCCAATATCAATTCTAGAGCTCACGTTTGTATTGAAAACCAGCAGCAAATCATGTGTCCTGACACCCTTTAGCATGCTACATTTAACCTTGAACCTCAGGGTCAAGGTCAAACTTGCAAATGGGTTAAAAATGTATATATATTTGTTTATTTTGCCTTCTCTGCACCAAATTGCACTTCAAAAACAATAAATCTGTATCCGTTTTAAATTTAGCATCTATTTAGTGCTTGAGTCGATATATTGTTAGTCAAGAGAATATGACTAAAGCAAACTGCCTTTAAGGTGAGTTTTAGTGAATTTGTTTTGCTGATATCTGTAACCCTTGTATTAAAACGTATCTAAAAAAGATCAGTGTGTCTGAGTGCCTTCATTGATCAATGATTGAAATATAAAGTCTAGTCAATTCACATTAAAGTGAAGAGCCCATCTGTACGATATTTCCTGTTATGGAAGCTCTTGGCTAAGTACGATATCAGATGGAAGTGTGTTTTTCACGATCGTGCATGTGTTCTATAACTGTACCGAGGGGCAGATAAAGCACTTGTGAGGACGGTGGAGGGGAGGTTTATAGATTTCCGCAGCACCCTGGAGCCACAGTGGAGTCAGACAGTAGAAATGCTGTAGCCTCCTTCCTCCACATGTTCACATTGTCTTCTCTGGTCTGCTTGACATTCAGTACGATACAAAGGAACGTAGCTGATCACTATGACATATCACACCACTCAGTCAGCTCCATGCTGCGCTGCGTGGCATCATAATGCTGGAACCAAAAGAATTCTCATCGAGTGCTATTTGACCGAGATAAATGAAATGTGATTTGATGGTGAGTGTTGTTCTTCTAAGCGGAGCAGTAAACTTTAAGCCAACCTCACCCAATACTCATTCAATATTTAACTCACAAATATTTCTCATTTGATCAGCGTGCCATTAATTAATGACGCCAGTTTCGATCTGCTTAATGAGCTATGTTTCTGGGTTGGTGGCACCGATGACACATTGATTGTGCTGAACAGCAATATGAGTGCACACTTTGACCGGGTTGCTATTAGTGAAGAACGGCACTTTGATGAGCGGCTGAATGGAGACCAAATTAATCTTGGCTGTCACGTTTGGATGTCAGTGATGGAGGTTACAGCCTCAGCACATGGTTGATTATACCCCAAACCAACATTTTGTAATTCCAGAGGTGTTGTAATTCTCGTATTTGTCTGCCTAAAAGGCTGCTGGATGCATGTGGACCCTGCAGAAAGGCATCATCAGCGGCTCTGTTTGCACCAATGCAGCCGTGCATGAGGGATGTTCACTGCTGTCTGTCATAGCTGACATTTTGCAGATCGAAAATCATTAAAGATGACATACCTGACCAAAGTGGAAATCCCATGTCACCTAACCATGTGACACGTAGACACACTGCGGGACAATATACAAATAATGAATGTTTGACGTTAATGGAATGAATATTTAATTCGATGAAAGCTGGAAATATTCGTCCCATTGACAGAATGTAAAAACATTCATTATTTGTTTTATATAATGTCAAAAAGAGATCCTTGTCATCTGATATTATATTCATTTATAAATAACAGAAAAGGGACTTACATTTTGGCGTTCGTCACTCGTGCTTTGACGTCAACAGTCCAACATGAACGTTAAATAGGAGTCCAAAATTGTTCTCAGTCAACTTGGAAAAACAGGTAGATAGTTTAAAAATAATTCTGATGATGTAGTCAGTGATGCCGTGCACTGACATTGTGTACTTCCCAAAAAATAAAAGACTTCAGTCCAGTGAAAAATCACGTCAGAAATCCTTACAGCTCTTCATGCCTCCAGATGGCTTATGGTGTATTGGATTTGTTTTGTGTGTGTGTGTGTTAGAAGAACTACAACCATCAATTTGCTCTTTCAAATTGTCGCCCATCAGCAAAACAAACGCCGTCATGTTTAGCTAAACGCCAACCCCACTAGTGGGCGGTGGTTCCAGCATGCAGTGGTACAAAACGTATGGAACCAAATTTGCACTCTGAATGCAACGCAACACAAATGGGACGAAAGTACCAACCAAATGACAAGGATCCACTCAGCCGTTATATAATGTGTGGGTGTATAGATTTCATGCCTTTGAGTCTTTGTGGGAACGTCAGTTTTTTTAAGGTTGGGGTTAGGTTAAGCTTAGATATGGAGTTAAAGCCTTGCCAGAACTTTACACACAAATAATAGGATGTTCTACAAATGGACTTTGAGTCACCAACAAACACATTTTGCAAAAATAGGCAAAATTGTTGGACAGGGTTCGGAGGACATGCTTTAGTTTTAAAATGGCTTAATGTTCAGTGGATTAGGGTGTGATTAGGTTAATGGTTACAGTTAGGCCCTGTGGCACACTAGCATCCTGTCCATGGTCACGCTCTATGACTGCTGGGTTAGGCTCCACCCCCATGACCCTTAATTGGGTTAAGCGGGCATAGAAAAAGGATGGCCGGCCCAAGCAGAGGGTCACCCCTTTGAGTCTGGTCTGCTTGAGGTTTCTTCCTCAAATCAACAGATGGAGTTTTTCCTTACCACTGTCGCCTGTGTGCTTGAACTAGGGGTTGGTAAGGTTAGACCTTACTTGTGTGAAGCGCCTTGAGGCAACTTTGTTGTGATTTGGCGATATAATTGAAAATAAATTTAAATAAATTGATGGATGGATGGTTGCAATTACTTTATGGCTTAGTATTAGCTTTTCATTTTTCTGAAAATGCATAAAAGAAACTCCAATAAGAGAAATTCCAATAAGAAATTCCAATAACACTTTCATGTCTGGACCACAGCTCCGTGTGCGTTCAGATGTTTTACATGTAGCATTATTCCAGTTTGGTCCAATTCCAGAATATTTTGCTTTTGGATACTGCATGGAACATAGATACATCTACCCATAATGCCATGTGCTTCATTGTCCTCGAATGCTGCTGGGATGTTTATCAGTTTCTAACTACATATTTTAAGGTGAGATTGTGGTTCATAACCAGCCACGGTGCATCAGAAGTCACATTTGTAAATATATTATTCATTCCACATCTCTGGTAATTAAGACAAGGTTAATCTCTTTTAATAAGTAAGTAATTTCACTCATATGGTGAGGACCTGGGCAGTAATGTGTGTGTGTGTGTGTGTGTGTGTGTGTGTGTGTGTGTGTGTGTGTGTGTGTGTGTGTGTGTGTGTGTGTGTGTGTGTGTGTGTGTGTGTGTGTGTGTGTGTGTGTGTGGTTAGTGGACAGCTGGTGTAACTGTTGTTTGCTTGCAGGTTCTCAGTGGCCGTGATGATTTGGACTGATCTGAAACCGAGATAACTCCAGTGTTACTGCAGACATAACTCATCCTTAATAAAACTCGAGAATTAGCAGAGACTACGGCAGGGCTGGTCAGCAGTGTGCAGTACGATGACTTTACTGACTAAAAACTCAGTTGGCTCATTTTGAGAAATACTTTTCTTCTAAGAAATTAAAGGCTGCGTGAAATTGGTCTGCTGCCTTCAAGTGATCCTCTAAAACCCCAAAGTAAAGACATCAAAATTACAGGGCAGGGATTACACATGCTTTGTCTCTTTGGAACATTAAAGAAATAGAAAAGCATACTGCCTTTTTTTTTTTTTTTTTAATCAAGGGCGCAATGTAGAACTAGAAATTGGGGGGCACAAGTGCAAGGCCCGCAGGTCCAAAGCCCACAGGCTGGGGGTCTGGGTGCCGCTTTAGGCCCCCAGAAGCCAACGATTTCTAGATAAGCTCATATGCATTCTGAGCATCCAGAACAGTAATTTTAATGTTTTGAGAAGACCATAAAGTGGACACCACTGGACCTATACAATTTGAAACTGTGGATATAAGTACTTTATTCTGAGAATAGCCAACATTGATTTTATTAACATCCTGGTTTAAATAAGGTATCACCACATGTGTAGAACTCAAAAAGAATGATAGGTTGAGTTCTCATTAAAAAAAAAAACTGCAATGTGGTAAAATGTATTCATAAATATGAAAGAACAGGCTCTTAATAATTATTAACTATCGCATACTGTATTTTTTTTTCTCAAGATTTGTTTTTGCATAAGTTTGAAAAAACAGCAGATCATAAGTTTAGGATAAATTACTTATCATGAATTTAATTTTTGAAGTGGCACTAATGACAACACTCATACTGAACATAATTTCGCTTGCATAAACTGATTTTGAAGACCAAGCAATAATTGCAGATGGGCTTTCTGAGGTCCCAGATAGCTTTTCTGATTTCATTTTCTAACTTTCAGAATTTAGTAAATTAGCATATGGTCCATTGATACTTATGTGTAGAGACTAGTCCCTAGAGGCAACTATTTTTGGTTTCAAATCTGGGCAAATGCCCTCCCAGAAAATTCTGAATGTGACAAACAAGAAACAGATGTTGTAAACAAGTCAATGCTGCTAAAAATACAAACTTGCAGAAACAAAGATACTATTCTGACATGGTTTTGCACATAAGACTGACATGGTTTTGCACATAAGACTGGCAGAGCATGTTTCAAGTACACACACATATATGTCAGAAGGTGGGGGGGGGCATACCATATTCTGTCCCCCCTGGTTGAAAAGGTGGGGGGGACATGTCCCCCATCCCCCACCAAATTGCGCCCATGTTTGTTATAACCAGAGTTTGACCCTATATGCTCACTCCACATCCATAGACTGTATATATACTTAACAAAGCCTGCGTGACATCACCCATAGGTTTCCTATCAAGGCCCAGAACAGCTGACATGAAACTCGTGATTGAGCCATGGTCTTGGCATCGCCATGTTGACAGCAGTGACATGATGAACTCATTAATGCATAAAGGGGATGGAGCAGGGGTGGCTCAGTGCGTGACGAAGGTTCTTTCATCTTGTATCAGGTAGGAGGTCCCCAGAGATGTTAGGGCAACCTCTGGTTATAATGTTACTGAGTTATATGGAATATTTTGTGCTCAGTGAGATGCGTCACAGCTGATGTGTAGATTTGTGTTTAGTGTCAGATGACTCACAAAGAATTGTACAAGTTGGGTGTGTTGTAGTCAGTATGATATTAAATAATGTGTTACATAAGTAGTATTAGAATGTTGAGGAAGACTTGAAGGTTAGGTAGTGCTTGTTTAACCTCTGCATTGTGTCTTATTATTTCTTTCTCCACTCCGTCCTCAGGATGCGAACTTGCGATCTCCGGTATGGGCTCCAACCAGGAGGCTAAAGCTCATGGGCCATAGTGGCTGTGGCCAGAGTGTGTTTTGGTGTTGGGGAGTGAGGTTGATTACTTAACATATCCACCCTAAACCTCACTCCCATGTGGGTCATGGTACGAAATTAACCTGCGTTGTGCATTTATTTCTCTACTCTTTTGCTTTACCCTCAGGACGCAAACTCATGATCTCCACCATGGGAGGCAGGCGTTCCAACCATGAGGCTAGAACCCATGGGCCCTGGCGTCTGTGGGCAGAGTGTCTTTTGGTGTTGAGGAATGAGGTTTACTGACTCTCATGTTCACAGTGACTCCTGCTGGACTCCGTCAGACTTGGTATTATCAGATGAAACAGGTTAAAAATTACTAAAACAAATTCTAACTTCACCAAAACTGTTTAAAATAAAGAAAACACACTATGTACAAATACTACTATATACGAGGTCTGTCCATAAAGTATCGTACCTTTTTATTTTTTTCAAAAACTATATGGATTTCATTCATATGTTTTTACGTCAGACATGCTTGAACCCTCGTGCGCATGCGTGAGTTTTTCCACGCCTGTCAGTGACGTCATTCGCCTGTGAGCACGCCTTGTGGAAGGAGTGGTCCCGCCTCCTCGTCGGATTTTCATTGTCTGGAAATGGCGGAATGAAAAGGACTTTTTTTCCATCAGAATTTTTTCAGAAGCTGTTTGAGACTGGCACCTGGAAACCATTCGAAAAATTTATCTGGCTTTCAGTGAAAATTTTACGGGCTTCACAGAGAATAAGGACTTTAACTACAGGGTTAACGACCCCTTTAAGGATGGTCGGTGCGCCGCGCTGCGAGCTGCGACGATGCGGCACAAACCACTGGATCATTTCTAAGCTGATGGCTCTGTGGATACGAGACCGTCGTGTGCTCTTTCTCTGGTTATCACAAGACCTGGACATCAGCCATTTTCCGGCAGATTTCACTTTGAACAAGAGATTTTGTCATGGAAAGCCGCGCGGAGGCTTCGCGCGTCACGACCGATTCGCTGATGAAGCGAGACAAAGGAACACCTCCGTTTCGGAGTGTTAGAGGACAAGTTGGGACATGTCCAGCTCTCCACAAGTTCTTTTATACTCACTCGACTGGTAAGCACTGAAAGCCGAGATAGACCCTGTACCCCTTTCAAATTACCGTCCAATCAGTAATCTTCCATTCATCTCCAAAATCCTTGAAAGAGTAGTTTCCATTCAACTTCACAATCATCTCAAAATCAATAATCTATATGAGAAATTTCAATCCGGTTTTCGTCCCTCCCACAGCACAGAGACAGCTCTCATCAGAGTGACCAATGATCTCCTGATGGCCTCTGACTCTGGTTCCACTTCCCTCATCATCCTTCTCGACCTCACTGCCACGTTTGACGCCATAGACCATCACATCCTCCTGCACCGTCTCCAGCACCACATTGGTCTCTCCCACATTGCCCTTCACCGGTTTCACTCCTACCTCACTGACCGGACCGAGCATGTGGTCTTGGGGGATGCTAAATCTCGCCCCACACTGTCACCTGTGGGGTCCCCCAGGGCTCCGTGCTCGGTCCCACCCTCTTCACCATTTACATGCTTCCCCTCGGGTGTGTCGTTGGCAAACATGGAATCCACTTCCATTGCTATGCTGACGACACACAGCTTTACATCAAGATCACTCCCTCCGTTGCTTTCTCTGCCACCATTTCCCGCCTCAACTCCTGCCTGGAGGAGATAGGGGCATGGATGAGACAGAACTTCCTGCAGCTGAATGGCTCAAAAACTGAAGCCATTCAAACCGGTACTCCTCACCAACTCCACTCCTCTCTCATTACTTCAATTTCTCTTTTTGGCCACAACATTCCTCTCTCTCCCTCTGTTACCAATCTCAGGGTCAGGTTTGACCCCCACCTTTCGACAGTCATGTCAGTAACATCTGCAAAACCTCCTTTTTCCACCTCCGTAATATTTCCAAACTCCGTTCCTCACTTTCCCTTTTGGCTGCAGAGAGGCTCGTCCATGCCTTTGTCTCCTCCAGGTTGGACTATTGTAACGCACTCCTCATCGGGATCCCTGGCAGGAGCATTCAAAAGCTCCAGTATGTCTAGAACAGTGCTGCCAGGGTCCTGATGAGGGTGCGGAAACACGAGCACATCACCCCCATCCTTCACACCCTCCACTGGCTTCTATTCACTTCCGTATAGAGTACACGATCCTTCTGCACACCCACCACTGTCTCCATGGTGATGCCCCCACCTACCTCACTGACCTCCTCACTCCACATACCTCTGGCAGAACCCGGTCAGGCCAACAGCACCGTCTGCTGCCGCCCAGGACACAGCTCAAGACCATGGGGGACCGGGCCTTCGAGGCTGCTGCTCCCTGCCTGTGGAATGCCCTCCCAGACCACCTCAGGGCTCCACAGATGGTGGATGCTTTTAAAGTAGACCTGCATTGAAATAAATGTGGTCAGATTTCAGAAAGAAATAGCTGATATGTATTTATAAGACCCTTGTTAATGCAGTAAAGTAAATCTGTAAGCCCAAATTTGTAATTCAGCAGAGAAATCTTCGTTTAAAAATGACAAATTTGCAGCTAAAATTTAGCCCTCTGTGAAAACAGTTTGTACAGCCGTATCATTTCCATGACGTCAGGGACAAGACGACGTGCTCCCGCCTTCAGTCCGATCCCGCATTGAAATTGATTTTATCTGTTAGTAATGTTACTTATACACGTCCTGGTTTCAACATCCAAAAGTAAGCTGCAATGAATGTGCTGATCTGTGTGCTCAGATCAGCAACGTCATCAACAGCGGGCGCCGTTCTTCCTCTCCCGCTCTCTGCCTCCGCTACGCTCGCTGTTTTAATGTGAAGCGGCCGGTACACCTGTTGCTGCAAGGACAGTCTTCTTGCTGCAAAATCCACAGCACCGCACGTCTCGGCAATCGGAGCCCCAGAGCTCCATAGTCGCTGAGAGAGGTTTATATATTTTTAATGACTGGGATTCTTTGCGGGTCTCGCCTCCATATCCCGCGATAGTACCGGAGGCGAAAGACAGTAGATTTTCATTGCGACACCACTCAATCAAACGGGCGTATGAAAAAGTCCCCCAAAATAATTTTCAAGCACAAATAAAAGAAATGTGTACTCACCAAACGTGCCGCAAGACAATATGGATTTTAAAAAAAGTAGATCCTTCCGTATAAGACAAGAAAAAGGTGCAGATGCAAACTGACGTAAATCCACAAATTACAATTGGCGCAATGCATGCTGGGAGAGGGTCTTGTCTGTGACGTCTCGGCAGCGTCCGTGATGAGAGGGACAATTTGCGGAGGGCTAAATGTTAGCTGTAAATTTGTCATTTTCAAATGAAGATTTCTCCGTTGAATGACAGAGCTGGGCTTGCAGATTTACTTTACTACATTCAGAAGGATCTCATGTGTAAGTGTAAGTCATTTTTTGTTCAAAAAATCTGACTGCATTTTTTTCAATGCAGGTCTCCTTTAAGAAAGGTTTAAAAACCTTCCTTTTTAGAAAAGCTTACAGCTAGTTTTTAACTAATGTATGTATGATGTATTGTAATTTTATTCTATCTTATCTCTTTTATTGCTGTTTTATGTGCACTTTGAGATTTGCATTCAAATATAAAGTGCGGTACAAATAAAATTTATTATATATATATATAATTTTTTTTTTTTTTTTTTTTTTTTTGAGGGGGTTGGGATTTTTGTCAGTCCAACAGTAACATGCAGAGATGAGTGTGAAATCAGAAGGTTGCAGGCCTCACTGCAGCAATTTTTTTTTTTTTTTTCCACAGGATTTCAAAGAAGCATTGCTTAACATCAGTCTTGAAGATCCTGATATTGTTCCAGAAGAACACCCTCTTTTGCTGAACAACAAAACTCCATTGTTCAGCATAATTCACATTTTATTTTCAGTCATAAATTATTTCAGTATCACTGAGGTATCACATAGTCAATACAATGAAATATGCATCATTTATTTCAGTCCACACAAATCAAAGAAAATATGAGAGGCATCATGAAGGACCTGACACCTGCTTTCAGTTTCTATCAAGCTGCCAAAACTGTGGAAAAATCACCAGCAAGCCCAGTGGTTTTGTATGATATTACATGGTTTAAATTGACATGAACATTTTGTAGTTTCAGAACTGCGCACATTGTTAGCTCTTGCATCATGAAGACGTCCAGGATATCTGGGATCAACCGTGAGGCCTCATTGGCGGCATTCTACCAGATGGCAGCAGACAGGAGGATGCAGGTGACAGGAAACCACCAGCTGACTCTTGGATGCTGAGTCGAGCAGTTCTCAGTTTGGCAACGTGGACAGCCTTGTTCCCTCAGATTTATTAGAGAAGAGTTAGAGTTAGAGTTTATTATAGTAAAAAAATCAGTATTTACAGAGTTGAGTTAATTTTGTAAATCAATATAAACAGAAAGGTGAATATATCAATGATACACGGATGACACAATAAAACACTTATTTCCATTGTGATCCATGTGAGGCTAAAACTTGACAACATGGAGGAGCTCAATTAAACATGTTAAGATTGCAAAGACATTATAATCTCATCAATTAATGTAAGTAGCAATAAATGTGTAGTTTATATATATATATATATATATATATATATATATATAATTTACACTGGGATATCAATAAAATAAAATAAGTACAAATTGAACAGAGAACAATAAAATCTCAATAAATTAAAATAGCAACTGTATCCCTGTAGAAGTGTAGGCAACAAATTTAGCACCACATTATGGACAAGAAAATAATGGACTAGAAGATAAGCTTGTCTTTTGGACCGGAAATCACATTAAAAAATAAAAATAAATAAAAAGGTGGCATGATCCTTTCCCCTGAGCTGACTGAATAAACTTAACTTTGACTGTATTTTAAAACTTGCCTTGTTGCTAATCAACTCCAAGATCTATATTTTCTATAAGATATATTTTATCTGAATAATTCCTGATGTGTGCGATACGTGGGTTATATCTGCAGCAGTAACAGTTTGGCACCGACTAAGCATTTTCATTCTGAGAACAGCATGACTTTGTGAGCGATAATCGTGGCACTGACAAATGCAAGGCTCTGTAAATTATTCAGAATAATTGATCAAAACCTTTAACCTTATTTTGTAATGTTTGATGTCGTCAATTCCCAGCAGAATATTGGAGTTTATAATACCTGTGCAACCAGCGCAAGAGCAAAAACCGTAAATGAAGAAACCAAAGTCCTCTCGCACAATACGTGGCACAACCTCAGCCCCCGAGATCAGAGGTTTGCGTTCCATCTCTCTACTTCTATGATGTAATACAGACATTCACTTTTCATGAATTCCATGATGAATTAGAATGAGCTGAATGTCATGGAATCTCAAGTGTTTTTGTTACTTTATGAGACAGGAAACAGAAGATCAGCTGTATTATTTCAGAACTACCTGTCCATTAGCTTATATAAGGACTTTAACCGGTTCCTTTAAACACCCATTCTAATTATTCCCCACTTTGAACAGCCCAGCTTCACAATGCAGATAACTAGTCTCAGTCCACCCGACTGTAAATGGGTACTGGCTGTGTCTGGGGGGGAGTAACCTCTGTGGTCCTGTTCAAGGAAAGTCATAGAATCTCGCTCACATCATGCTATGGAATCTGGAGATTAGCAGCAGCACCAATGGGCCTCAGGACCTATATAGGAGTTCTATCTTCTTCCATAGGCATTAGGCCCAGAAGTTGACCTTGGCGTGTCATCTTGACTTTAAACCATTTTTCTCCTCAAAAGTAAATCACATTGTCCTTTCTGACCCTCAGTTATTCCACCATGTTTTGTCCACAGGGATAAAAACTCTGAGTTATTTTGTTTACAGATGGACAGACACACAGGACCACTGTCAGTCCCCCGCATGTGTTACTATGAGTTGGCCAAAGTTTAATCAAAAACATCTACTCTATATGTGTATTTTCACATAAATAGTTAACTACACTTTGTGGTTTTGTTCAGTCAAACTGACACCCCACAAAAAAGAGAAAAGTACATTCTCCTCCATTGTTTTTCTCATATGTCCACTCAGTCAGCTGTCTTCTGGGCAAATCTGGCAGTTGATCCTGAACTGCCTGGAGGACAGTTCAAAGGTCGCAGCCGCAGACTGTTGAGGCAGTGCACCTTTCGTCACCCCGGTCCTCTCCTTGAAAAGAAGACAACAACACTTGCTGACGTGGCCTCATCTTTCTCAAATGCTAGAAGGCACACAGCACTTCTACAATACTACAACTTGTATTTTATTTCTGCTCAAACATCACTCTTCAACTCGACCCTGGTCTCACTCTGTGTTTGTGTGGATGCAGCGAGTTGTCCCCAGAGGTTTGGGGGTGAAACTGGGCTCCTGTCCAGCTCCGTTAACCGATAAGACCCACAGAGAAACCACTCACTGCTCTTCCTTCCAATCGGAGGATGAGATAAAGAACGAATGGAAATTATGGATGAGTGGTTAAGTGTTCAGAGAATATCACTGGAGGGAAGAAAAAGGATCAAGGGCTCCGTGTGGTTCTGTACAAGCTAACATATTAGTTTCCGTCTTGTCACCTTTTGGTCTGTTTTTGCATTTTAAATCTGGGATGTGGTAAAATGAGGATATATTATTGACATCTTCAGATGGGGTCCGATTGTGTCCAGGTGAAAAATGATGAGAGCTGTTTTGCATAACATTTACGCGGAGAAACAAATGACAAAGAAGAGTGATTCTGAGCTGATCTTTTGTTAATAAAGAGTGGCAGATGGAGGGCAAATTGTATCAAAGAAGAGAAAAGTCAATATTTGTACGTTGCAGAGAATAATTTTGGGGAGAGCCACCTTTTTGATGGATGAAGGGCAGTGATAATGAAAATGATAGGTATGAAAGAGAACAAGTGTATCAGAGGTGGAGCTGTGGATGATAGAATGAAGGGAGAGTGAAAATGAGATTACATTCTGCACTTCAGGTGGCGTAACTGTGTCCAGAATGGTAAATGTCACTCTGGGTCCTGATGGAACACTGGCAGGCTGCTCTGTTGACCTGTGTTTTGGGAAAGAAGGCATGCGATCAGATCCAGCAAATGCCAGTTTTGGATTCAGAGAAATAAAGTAGGACATTTCTATCTAATTAAGCATGCAGTCACACTCACATAGTAACTCCAGCAGGCCTATCTTGATGACGGGTATAGAAGGAGTGGTGCGAATGATGTGGGGCGTTTTTGAGGGTGTGGATCAGTTGGGCGCTCTCTGTGGGTTAGATTAGTCGTGGATGTATTGTAGTCCAAATGTAAAATCAACCAGTCGTTTAAGATTGAGTACTTCAGACACACAGTGCTGTGGTATTCAGAATCAGAATCAAGAATTAAATTTATTGCCAAGTGAGTTCTTACATACAAGGAATTGATCTGGTGTTATTGGTGCATAAACAACAGTAATCACCCTCCCCTCAAGAGGTTTGTGTCAAGGGTGAGAGGGATTGGTCACTGTCTTCCCTGCATCGCCTCAGGGCCCTGGAGGTGTACAGGTCCTGTAGGGATGGCAGATTGCAGTCAGTCATCTTCTCTGCTGCATGGATGAAATGATACAGTCTGCTCCTGTCCTTAGCAGTGGTAGCAGGGTACCAGATGCTGACGGAGGAGGACATGATGGACTCAGTGATGGCAGTGTAGATGTAAAATACAGTAAGTCCTTTATAGACCCTGAGGCCCATTGGTGCTGGTGCTTATCCCCAGATTCTGTAGCTTCATGGGGATGAGAGTCCACAACCCCTGAGTTTGAGTGTTGAGTAAGTGTCTTGTCCAAGGACACAGACAGGTAGCATGAGCAGGATTTGAACCCAGGTATACATATTTGCAGGCCAGCTCCTTAACCACTCAGCTACCTGCCCCACATACTGAGTAAGCAGGTGCTTACATTTCTACTGATTAACGCCAACTCATCACAGTGTACCAGCAGGCAGCAAAGCTCCCTGAGGTGAAGCAGTCAGGTGAATTTTTGTATATTTCCATGAGTGGTATACATTTGGCCCAGTGGGATAGTGGAGATCACAAACAACATTACTCCATTGTGTAGCTTCACATCACAGACACTGCATACCAGATACACATATCAGCCTTGAACATGGCTGCATTTTAATACTCTCATTTATCATATGTGTTACCTGAACGTGTAGATATTTTGTGAATGCATGCCTGAGAGTGAGATAGAATGTCTTCTCCTCCCACGTCATTTTTTTTCCCCACAGTGACTACAATACACCATCGTAATAATACGCTTTGCAGACGAGTTGCGACCATATGTGCAAGCAAGCAAGGTGTACGTACACTCAACAAAAATATAAACGCAACACTTTTGGTTTTGCTCCCATTTTGTATGAGATGAACTCAAAGATCTAAAACTTTTTCCACATACACAATATCACCATTTCCCTCAAATATTGTTCACAAACCAGACTAAATCTGTGACAGTGAGCACTTCTCCTTTGCTGAGATAATCCATCCCACCTCACAGGTGTGCCATACCAAGATGCTGATTAGACACCATGATTAGTGCACAGGTGTGCCTTAGACTGCCCACAATAAAAGGCCACTCTGAAAGGTGCAGTTTTATCACACAGCACAATGCCACAGATGTCGCAAGATTTGAGGGAGCGTGCAATTGGCATGCTGACAGCAGGAATGTCAACCAGAGCTGTTGCTCGTGTATTGAATGTTCATTTCTCTACCATAAGCCGTCTCCAAAGGCGTTTCAGAGAATTTGGCAGTACATCCAACCAGCCTCACAACCGCAGACCACGTGTAACCACACCAGCCCAGGACCTTCACATCCAGCATGTTCACCTCCAAGATCATCTGAGACCAGCCACTCGGACAGCTGCTGAAACAATCGGTTTGCATAACCAAAGAATTTCTGCATAAACTGTCAGAAACCGTCTCAGGGAAGCTCATCTGCATGCTCGTCGTCCTCATCGGGGTCTCGACCTGACTCCAGTTCGTCGTTGCAACTTCACACAGCCATTGAAGAGGAGTGGACCAACATTCCACAGGCCACAATTGACAACCTGATCAACTCTATGCGAAGGAGATGTGTTGCACTGCATGAGGCAAATGGTGGTCACACCAGATACTGACTGGTATCCCCGCCTCAATAAAACAAAACTGCACCTTTCAGAGTGGCCTTTTATTGTGGCCAGTCTAAGGCACACCTGTGCACTAATCATGGTGTCTAATCAGCATCTTGGTATGGCACACCTGTGAGGTGGGATGGATTATCTCGGCAAAGGAGAAGTGCTCACTATCACAGATTTAGACTGGTTTGTGAACAATATTTGAGGGAAATGGTGATATTGTGTATGTGGAAAAAGTTTTAGATCTTTGAGTTCATCTCATACAAAATGGGAGCAAAACCAAAAGTGTTGCGTTTATATTTCTGTTGAGTATATGTTGTGAACCCACTTATGTAAGGCGAGTATTGTGCTCTTTAAGCAAATAAAGAGCAGAGTGTTGGACTGGACTGTAGATTTGGCTTTTGACAGTCTGGATGAAATGCGTTCTTGTAATGGGTAATATAAGTATGCCAGCTCATCGCTTGACCACATAAATGAAAGTTGTCTTATGATCTAGAGGATGTGGATGGTGGGCATATAAATGGCAAGTGCATCGGCTGCAAACTGGCCATGACACTAGTGTTGTGCTGTACGCTGCTTTGTGCTAAGTAGAACATAGGGCCCCAGGAGTTTGCAGTGCACATTACTGATCTGTGCACTGTGACCAGTTTGGCTTTCAGTGTCCAGCTCAGGCAATTCAGCAAACCAACAGCATTAAGCTTCTTTATTTCTGCACTGCTGCTCATCTGTGTGGCTTCTGGTTGATGTAGAAAAAAGAATTATGGCAGTCAAATGGCACATTTAATTTATTTATTTGATGCACTGACATGCAACCACAGCTATTAAAATTGCATAATTTCTGTGGTGTGGTGACAGAAGCTGTTTCGAAGACTTCAGTATTTACATAAACGTTTGAGAAACGCACATAGTAAATGCAGGAATTATTATTTTTTTTAAAAACAAAAGGTGAAGCTTTGTTGAATTAGTTTTCAGAGATTGTATAGAGAACTCCCCTCAGCGGTAACACGTGGCCCCCAGTGGGGAACTGTAAGGGCGAACAGCTGTGCAGTGGTCTAGAAACATTTGGCAAGATGATACTGACATGGAGCACAGTGGAAGTAAAGTTGACCTTTGGCTAGGACTTGAACCAACGACTTTTTGGTTAATGGTTAAAGCTGCTCTCCCATCTGAGCCACAGCGGCACTATGTAGGATATCTGTGCCAATATATGAAAGTCAAACAGCTGATTATGGGAGTTATGCTAGATTGCATCAGTCTAATGTGCACATTGCCTTAAGCTAAGCCCGAGGTTTATGCTATTTGCTCCATCTTGTGTGATGAAAATAACTTCTATTATTGATAAAAGCAGCTCAACTCACCACAAGTCCAAACGAGACAGAAAGGTTCCCAAGCTGTTCCAGCCATGGAAGAGGCATCAGTACATGATCACTTCCGACCCACACGTTCTTCTTCTGCAAAGCTTTTTTAACATGAATTACTTAGTGGGAAGTGCCTCTGCGCGTAAATGTTCATTTTGATCACATCTATGAGACATTCACATGTAGTGGACAGTCCGCGCCTTGTTCAAGTTTTAGTTCATGTAACCGGAGGTAATTTTGGATTGTCAGTTAAAACATGTGATGAGAAAACAAAACAAAAGTACAGTACATATTGTGCAACGCTGTCTCTGTACACTGTACTGCTACATTTCATTGTGACGTCATTGTCACGACAACCAGGTGTCTTGTATCAGCATTCGATGAGTGAGTGAGGCACTGCCAACAATATTTGGAGCCTCCCCATTTCTGCTTCATAAAACCTATGGGTGACATGCTGGAGGGTTTGTCCAGTACAATCTCTTATTTTAGCCTTGTCCATTGCCCCAGTGTGTTCATCTTCTCAGAGGGTTCCTTCCTTCAAATTCGTTGTTGATGCATTTTGTGAAGATACAAACTAATAGGTCAGAACAAATTTTACACTGATGGTATTGCGTAGTAAATTGTGGTAACACTGTATCAGCCCCTTATGTGACTGAACTAATAGGACAGCAGATAACTGTAAGAATCATTCAAATCCGGTTACAAGCACCAAAATTTGACTGTGTATACCTTTTGGTATATATTGTAGAAAAATAACTTTAGCCATTTGAAATTTCAGTAGGGGGCCAAGTAGGGTCAATTGAAGAATTGCACAGGGTCATAATTAAAAAGTTCTAATCATATTGAAAGTGATACCACATTATGTATCTGATGACAATGATTCTAAAAAGGTATAATTTGGATTATCTATAACTGAATGTTCTGGAGTTATGGGGTTAAAACAGCAAGAATGGTGACATTGGTCAGTTTCAGTTTGTACAGGGGTCAAAAGTTAAAGTTGCTCCAGTTTTGGTAAAACGTGGTGCAAATTATTGGTTGAACTAATAGGATTAACAAATGGAATAGTTCTGACTGTGCTGAATGGTTGGTCTACAAAGTAAAGGTCAAACAATGTCGATGTCCATTGGGTTCTATGACATGTGACATATGTTACCCCGTAACATGATAGCTAAGCATGACACATGGTGCAAATTATTCCTTTTTAAAATCCTGCTAACTCAACCAATAATTGCATCATGTTTGCCATAATTGGTGCAACTTTAACTTTTGACCCCTGTACAAACTGAAAGTGACCTTTGTCACCGTGCTTGCTGTTTTTAACCCATACCTCCAGAACATTCAGTCACAGATAGTCCAAACTATACCTTTTTGGAATCTTTGTGATCAGGCACATAATGTGGTATAGCTTTCAATATGATTGGAACATTTCTTTCACCCCTATGCAGTTCTTCAATTGACCCCTACTTGGCCCCCTATTGAAACTTCAAATGGCTAACCTTATTTTTCTAAAATATGTACCAAAAGGTATACACAATCAAACTTTGGTGCTTGTAACCGGATTTGAAGGATTCCTCTGCAAATATTCTGTTATCTGCTGCACTATAAGGGCTCTATTAAAGCTTGCAGTACAATTTGATCAGTTTCAGCCATTCACTATCAGTGTCACATTTGTGAAAGTAAACATGAGTAGAAATGCAGCAGCTAATGGCCAGAACTAAACCTTTTCTCCTCTTTAGTATTTTGCTTATTTACCTGCATCTGTGTTTGTGCTGAAGGTTATTGCAGAATGAAGCAGATAAACAGAGTTGAGAGTCACAGCGCCCTGATGGATTGAATCTGAAATCCCATATGGCTTACTCAGAAGTGAGCACAGGGCAGAATAAAGGTGCTTAGTGAACACACGCGCATTAAAGTCACGGTCAGGGCTGAAGCTTACAGTAAGGCCACAGCAAGCAGCGTCAAGGATGCTCCTTAAAGCCAAACACAGCCATTGATCTGTCGCATTCAGACTGCTGCTCCTTCCAGGTTCTCTCAGATTACCACAAAGAGAGACCAAACTTTGCTCGAGGGCTGCAGCTCATGATTATTTTTCCACTTATTTGGATTATTTACTGAATAGTTGATGGCTCCTTTGAGTCATGTACCAATACAATAAATGCTCTAATAACATGAACTTTGACTACTAATTTTTTTTTCAACCTTATAGTCATTTTTTTCAAAACAGTATTCATTTATTTATACCTGCTTACTCCAATCATGGGTCAGGGGGATGCTGGACCCTATCCCAGCAGTCACATGGAGAACATGCAACTGCAGTGGGGAATAAGTTTCATTTACAGTAGAAGTTTTTCAGAAAGCGCTGTAACTAGGTTTTAAGGATATGATTCCTTCTTTATGTTCTCCAATGCCATATACCAACACAGGGCAGAGTAGCTACCTAAACTCTGTGAGTGAGATAGATTATCTCGTCAGTAGTTTTATATCCTCATTGAGGACAACTTTGGATGCTGTAGCTCCTCTGAAAAAGAGAGCCTTAAATCAGAAGTGCCTGACTCCGTGGTATAACTCACAAACTCGCAGCTTAAAGCAGATAACCCGTAAGTTGGAGAGGAAATGGCGTCTCACTAATTTAGAAGATCTTCACTTAGCCTGGAAAAAGAGTCTGTTGCTCTATAAAAAAGCCCTCCGTAAAGCTAGGACATCTTACTACTCATCACTAATTGAAGAAGGTTTCTTTTCAGCACTGTAGCCAGGCTGACAAAGAGTCAAGCTCTATTGAGCCGAGTATTCCTTTAACTTTAACTAGTAATGACTTCATGACTTTCTTTGCTAATAAAATTTTAACTATTAGAGAAAAAATTACTCATAACCATCCCAAAGATATCGTTATCTTTGGCTGCTTTCAGTGATGCGGTATTTGGTTAGACTCTTTCTCTCCGATTGTTCTGTCTGAGTTATTTTCATTAGTTACTTCCTCCAAACCATCAACATGTCTATTAGACCCCATTCCTACCAGGCTGCTCAAGGAAGCCCTACCATTAATTAATGCTTCGATCTTAAATATGATCAATCTATCTTATTAGTTGGCTATGTACCACAGGCTTTTAAGCCAATCTCCAACCTTCCTTTTCTCTCAAAAATTCTTGAAAGGGTAGTTGTAAAACAGCTAACTGATCATCTGCAGAGGAATGGTCTATTTGAAGAGTTTCAGTCAGGTTTTAGAATTCATCATAGTACAGAAACAGCATTAGTGAAGGTTACAAATGATCTTCTTATGGCCTCAGACAGTGGACTCATCTCTGTGCTTGTTCTGTGCTGCTTTTGATACTTTGACCATAAAATTTTATTACAGAGATTAGAGCATGCCATAGGTATTAAAGGCACTGTGCTGCGGTGGTTTGAATCATATTTATCTAATAGATTACAATTTGTTCATGTAAATGGGGAATTTCTTCACAGACTAAGGTTAATTATGGAGTTCCACAAGGTTCGTGCTAGGACCAATTTTATTCACTTTATACATGTTTCCCTTAGGCAGTATTATTAGACGCATTGCTTAAATTTTATTGTTACGCAGATGATACCCAGCTTTATCTATCCAGAAGCCAGAGGACACACACCAATTAGCTAAACTGCAGGATTGTCTTACAGACATAAAGACATGGATGACCTCTAATTTCCTGCTTTTAAACTCAGATAAAACTGAAGTTATTGTACTTGGCCCCACAAATCTTAGAAACATGGTGTCTAACCAGATCCTTACTCTGGATGGCATTACCCTGACCTCTAGTAAATCTTGGAGTCATTTTTGATCAGGATATGTCCTTCAATGCGAACATTAAACAAATATGTAGGACTGCTTTTTTGCATTTGCGCAATATCTCTAAAAGTAGAAAGGTCTTGTCTCAGAGTGATGCTGAAACACTAATTCATGCATTTATTTCCTCTAGGATGGACTATTGTAATTCATGATTATCAGGTTGTCCTAAAAGTTCCCTGAAAAGCCTTCAGTTAATTCAAAATGCTGCAGCCAGAGTACTGACAGGGACTAGAAGGAGAGAGCATATCTCACCCATATTGGCCTCTCTTCATTGGCTTCCTGTTAATTCTAGAATAGAATTTAAAATTCTTCTTCTTACTTATAAGGTTTTGAATAATCAGGTCCCATCTTATCTTAGGGACCTCATAGTACCATATCACCCCAATAGAGCGCTTCGCTCTCAGACTGCAGGCTTACTTGTAGTTCCTAGGGTTTGTAAGAGTAGAATGGGAGGCAGAGCCTTCAGCTTTCAGGCTCCTCTCCTCTGGAACCAGCTCCCAATTCGGATCAGGGAGACAGACACCCTCTCTACTTTTAAGATTAGGCTTAAAACTTTCCTTTTTGTTAAAGCCTATAGTTAGGGCTGGATCAGGTGACCCTGAACCATCCCTTAGTTATGCTGCTATAGACTTAGACTGCTGGGGGTTCCCATGATGCACTGAGTGTTTCTTTTTATTCACCTCTTTTTGCTCTGTATGCACCACTCTGCATTTATTCATTAGTGATTGATCTCTGCTCTCTTCCACAGCATGTCTTTTTCCTGGTTCTCCCCTCAGCCCCAACCAGTCCCAGCAGAAGACTGCCCCTCCCTGTGCCTGGTTCTGCTGGAGGTTTCTTCCTGTTAAAAGGGAGTTTTTCCTTCCCACTGTAGCCAAGTGCTTGCTCACAGGGGTCGTTTTGACCGTTGGGGTTTTTCCGTAATTATTGTATGGCTTTGCCTTACAATATAAGCGCCTTGGGCAACTGTTTGTTGTGATTTGGCGCTATATAAATAAAATTGATTTGATTTGATTTTTGTCACAGCTTTATTTGTAAAAATCATTCAGTATTACAACAGCAGCACGTGCTTACTCACAACACCCCATAATGACAAGATGATTTTTTTTTTTTATTTCTGCAGATTTAATAAAAATAAAAACTAAAATCACATGTATTCACAGCCTTTGTTCAATACTTTGTTGATGTACCTTTGGCAAAAATTGCAGCCTCACGTCTTCTTGAATATGATGCCATAAACATGGTGCACCTATCTTTGGGCAGTTTTGTCCATTCCTCTTTGCAGCACCGATATCAAATCTATCTTTTTTCTGGAAAAAGTGGTGTCACGGCAGCTCGTAGACTATCTTACTGAGAATAATCTCTTTGAGCCACCGCAGTCTGCTTTTAGAAAATATCATTCCACAGAGACGGCTCTCACTAAAGTGATGAATGATCTTCTGCTTACAATGGATTCGGACACCACTACCTTTCTGTTGCTGTTAGATCTCAGTGCTGCATTCAATACAGTGGATCAACATATTCTACTTGATAGGCTGGAAAATCATTTTGGGATTACTGGGAGTGCCCTTGCATGGCTGACGTCATACTTGACCAGTCGTTCTCACTGTGTTTTGTACAGTAACACTACCTCTAACCTTAGTGACATGAAATTTGGGGTTCCACAGGGGTCTGTTTTAGGCCCCCTGCTTTTCTCCCTTTATATAGCACCTCTTGGGCACATATTGCGGCGTTTGGGATTACCTTTCACTGGTATGCAGATGGTATAGTTATACATGCCGATAACTGCGTTCACATAAAATCCTTAGAAGATTGCCTTGCAGCAGTGAGAAGTTGGATGTCTAGAAACTTCCTACTTTTAAACTCTGATAAGACTGAAATGATGGTTCTTGGTCCAGTGAGACATCGGCATCAATTTGACCAGTTAACACTCAGCCTAGGCTCGTGTGTCGTACATCACACTGACAAAGTGAGGAACCTTGGGGTAATTTTTTGATCCTTCGTTGTCCTTTGGCCTCCACATTAGAAATATTACTAGGACTGCTTTCTTCTACCTGCGAAATATAGTGAAGATTCATCCCATCCTGTGTATGGCTGCTGAGTCCCTGATCCATGTATTTATCTCTTCTAGATTGGACTACTGCAATGTTCTATTTTCTGGTTTACTGCAGTCTAGCATTAGGGGTCTCCAATTGGTTCAAAATGCTGCAGCCAGACTTTTGACATGAAGCAGAAAGTACAACCACATTACACCCATTTTGGCATCCCTTCACTGGCTTCCTGTCCCAGTAAGATCAGATTTAAGGTTCTGCTACTAACGTATAAAATTATTCATGGACTGGCACCTTACGTACCGGCCCGGGCTTTATGTTCTCAGGGTGCAGGACTACTTTGTTTCCCTAAGGGCCCTGTTCCACTGGGGAGAGGATTAATTGTGCATGAATTGAGTTCGTTGTTGTCCGCAACAAAAATGGCCAAAAATGACAAATGTCCCAGTATGAATTACGATATATTAATAATATAGCAATATATGATGAACAATCACGGTTATATACACATTTAGTGAGGAAACTGATCCGGCACATTGAGATTATCACGGCAGTGTTACGGGTGTATTATGAACGCATCGCGCACGTGTTGTGCGTGCACGGCATCTGCATTGCGGTCATAAAATAAGCGCACTTGCTCTTTTCGGCATCACTATTCACACCAACAATACAGCCTCTGGAGCATTCGCTGGACTTGGACAAGTTGATCACAAAGTCAATGTTCATTTTGTCATGCGAGGGTTAACTGTTCATGAGTTTGGGGAGCGGGAGGGGGGAAGCCGCTCAGGGTGTGAAACGGTGTTTTTTTTTTTTCTTTTTTTTTTTGAGAGTGTCACAGTTGTGGCTAAACAGCAACTCTTCCTTTTGTTGGTGTTAAATAAAAATCCTGGATTGCAACAGCTATTACGTCTTTGTGGATTTACACAGCCGGACCGGCACTGACTGGCAGGTATGTCGCTTTCTGCCACATATAATACTTTGGGTTTATGTGACGTGTTTGTTTGCATTCACATATTGTCCGCAAATCAGCTGCAAAGCAGATGTAATAAAACACTTTATTTGTGGCCAGTCTGTATGCATTCACTACAACTTATTTTAGTTTGTGATGTGGACGTGTTAGGCACGAAATATATCTGTTTTACACACTGTCCCGGTCCGCTGTCAAGCTGCAAATCCCCGTCAGTTGCAGATATCAGCAGTTAACGGCAGATATACAGCGCATAGAGTGAGTATGTATTGTGTATGAATTAAGTATATATGGAGTATGTAAGGCGGATGTTATCCGCATTCAGATTTTTGAACAGCTCAAAAATCCTGGCTGCGAACATGCGTGCCTCTGTGGATGATCACGGGCATGTTTGGATGACGGCCGACTCATACAGGCATGTTACACGGATATTGCGGATGTTTGGCGAATATGGGCCAATTTTAGGTGCAATCCATACGCCAATCCTCCTAAACGCCAGTGGGACAGGGCCCTAAGGTGAATAAGAAGTTTTGTTTTTTTTTTTACGCTTTTTACTCTTTTAATTCATTTATTAGTAATTGGAGCTGGATGCGGCCTCAACTTTACCTCAACTTTAGTGAAGTTTAGGGCTAGTGGCTTAAACTTTCTCTGTTTTTCTTGTTGTTTAATGCTGGAAAATTATACAGTATTTTTTGTCTTTCTGATGCCTGATTCTGTTTTTTCTCTCTGTTTAAGGTGCAGCTCCATCCAGAGATGGGAGTTGTATTCGTGTTGTCGATCCTCCTGTCCTGTGCGCCAATAGCATTTCTTGTATATTCGTCCGTGAATTGTTCTGTAATTTATGTTTGTAGCATGGCCCAAGCAGAGGATCACCCCTTTGAGTCTGGTCTGCTTGAGGTTTCTTCCTCAGAAGGAGTTTTTCCTTACCACTGTTGCTCTGGGGATTGGTAAGGTTAGACCTTACCGTGTGAAGCGCTTTGAGGCAACTCTGTTCATGGGGAGGTGGAGTTGCAGTCCGGCCTTTATGGTGGTGGTGATGTGGATGAGTGACAGCTGGTGCTGATGAAGTGACAGCTGTCACTCCCGGTTGCTATGATGCCCTCTCGTGCTTGAAGCCCGCACTTCAAGCAGGGCGCCATCTGGTGGTGGTGGGCCAGCAGTACTTCCTCTTCAGTGGCCCACACAACAGGACCCCCCCCTAAACGGGCGCCTCCTGGCACCCGACCAGGCTTGTCCGGGTGCCGCCGGTAGAAGTCGGCCAGGAGGGCCGGGTCCAGGATGAAGCTCCTCTTCACCCAGGAGCGTTCTTCGGGTCCATACCCCTCCCAGTCCACCAAATACTGGAACCCCCGGCCCTTCCGACAGACATCCAGGAGCCGGCGCACAGTCCAAGCCGGCTCCCCGTCGATGATCCGGGCAGGAGGCAGCGCCGGTCCGGGGGTACAGAGGGGTGAAACGTGGTGAGGCTTGATACGTGACACATGGAAAACCGGATGTATCCGCAGTGAAGCTGGCAGCTTCAGCTTCACTGCGCTGGACTGAGGATTTTGAGTATGGTGAAGGGTCCAATGTATCTGTCCTTTAACTTCGGGGATTCACTTGCAGGGGAATGTCTTCCGTGGGAAAGCCAAAACCCTCCTGCCCCGGCTGATACGTAGGGGCCGGTGCACGCCGGGCGGTCCTGCATGGTTCTTGGCCCTCGTCCGGGCTTTGAGCAGGGCAGAGCGTGTGGTACGCCACACCCGATGGCACCTCCTCAGATGGGCCCTGGACCGAGGGCACCCCGACCTCTCCCTCCACTAGCGGGAACAATGGGGGCTGGTACCCCAAACACACCTCAAACGGGGAGAGGCCGGTAGCAGACGATACTTGGCTATATGAGCGTATTCGATCCAGGCCAGATGGTCACTCCAGGCCGTTGGTGTGCGCGGAGGTCACGCAGCGGAGGGCCTGCTCCAGTTCCTGATTCGTCCGCTCTGCCTGCCCGTTCGTCTGGGGTGGTACCCGGACGAGAGACTTACGGTGGCCCCCCAGTTCCCTGCAGAAGCTCCTCCAAACCTGGGAGGAGAACTGAGGACCACGAGCCGAGACAATGTCTGATGGAATCCCATACAGACGCACGACATGGCGGACCAGGAGGTCTGCAGTCTCCTGGGCCCGTCGGGAGCTTCGGGAGGGCCACGAAGTGGGCCGCCTTGGAGAAACCGGTCCACTATCGTGAGGATGGTAGTCATGCCCTGGGACGGCGGGAGGCTCGTGACAAAGTCCAGGCCGATGTGAGACCAGGGGCGATGAGGCACGGGCAGAGGCCTGAAGGAGGCCTTGGGCCTTGTGGTGGTCGGCTTTGCCCCTGGCCACAGGTGGTGCAGGCCTGGACATACTCCCGGACGTCGGCTTCCACAGACGCCCACCAGAAGCGCTGCCGGACCACTGCCACGTTCCTTCGCACCCCTGGATGACAGGAGAGCTTGGAACGTGACAGAAGTGTAGGACCGCAGCCCTGGCCTCTGGTGGACGTTACAATTTGTCCCGGGTCCGGGCTCCGTGTCAGGGCCTTCCGGACGGTCTTCTCCACGTCCCAGGTGAGGGTGGCCACAACAGTGGCCTCGGGGATGATGGTTTTCCGTCGGGTCTCACAGCTCGGTCTTCACTCCTCTTCATGCACCGGGGACAGGGTGTCAGATCGTTGGTTTTTTCGTCCCGGGGCGGTAGGTGATCCCGAAGTCAAAACGCCCCGAAGAACAGTGACCAGCGGGCTTGCCTGGGGTTCAGACGCCTGGCGGTCCGAATGTACTCCAGGTTCTGATGGTCCGTGAAAACCGTAAATGGTACGATGCTCCCCCTCCAACGGGTGTCTCCACTCCTCAAGAGCCTCCTTCACCGCAAGAAGTTCCCTGTTGCCGACGTCATAGTTCCTTTCAGCCGGGTCAACCTGCGGGAAAAGTAGGCACATGGATGGAGAACCTTGTTGGACTCCCCAGCTCTGGGATAGCACGGCTCTATTCCCTGAGTCAGAGGCGTCCACTTCAACTACAAACTGGCGATTGGCTCGGGCTGCACCAGAACCGGTGCAGTCGAGGAAACCGGCGTTTCAACTCCCTAAACGCGGCTTTGCACCGATCCGACCAGGTGAAGGGGACTTTTGTGGAGGTCAGGGCTGTCAGGGGGCTAAACTACCTGACTGTAGCCCTTAATGAATCTCCGGTAGAAATTTGCAAAACCGAGGAACTGTTGCAGTTTCCTACGGTTTGTTGGTTGGGGCCAATCTCTCACCGCCGCAGCCTTGGCCGGATCAGGGGCGACGGAGTTGGAGGAGATTATGAACCCCAGGAAGGACAAAGAAGTGCGGTGGAACTCGCACTTCTCGCCCTTCACAAACAGCCGGTTCTCCAACAACCGCTGTAGGACCTGACGTACATGCTTGGCATGGGTCTCAGGATCCGGAGAAAAGATGAGTATACGTCTAGATATACGAAGACAAAACCGATGCAGGAAGTCCCGCAAGACGTCATTAACCAACGCTTGGAACGTCGCGGGCGCATTGGTGAGGCCGAATGGCATGACCAGGTACTCAAAGTGACCTAACGGGGTGTTAAATGCCGTCTTCCACTTGTCTCCCTCCTGGTTAATTAAAAGTGGGAAAAAATTCATCAAAAAATGTGAATGAGATTACATGAGAATGAGTTTATCAAAATGTGGGAACAAGTTAATTAAAATGGAATCAATGAATCAAACTCTTGAAAAGAGTTCCTTAAACATCGGTAAGATATCAATATGGGAACAAATTTTTCAAACTGTGGGAACAAGTTAATTAAGTGGGAATGAAATGAATTAATTCAATATTCCCATGAATAGCATTTTGTGCACACAGTTTAGTGAAACGTGACCTCAGTTTGTATGTATTTTTTGTCTTAAAGACATATTTTCACATATTTAATGTCCCAGTTAGCAACACAACATCAACGTATTCATGATTGTAGTCTATCTGTGTATATTCGGTAGTAATTAGTGGTCACTGATGTATTTTATTGCTAATTATTCCTCTCAGTCTGAGAGTTAGCAGGTGCATTTCTGGAAAACGTCTTTCTCTGCATTTTCTCAGTGTGTGATGTACATTTTAGAATAAGCAGAAACATTCCATGGCTGACAGACAGAGTGACATGAACCTGCTATGTCCAAGAATGAAGCTTTGAGCTTTCATTTGAAAGTGATGGCTCAGAAATACAGATGATATACATAGGGGAGATGGCACACTTCACCCTGAAACTCTTAAACTTTTTCAGAGGTCTGTCAGATTTTGGAACCTAAGGTGTGGTGACGCTGCTGTCTGTGTCGCGGATGCTGTTTTTACTGCTGCTGTGAACATGGACGTGGAATGTCTCCATGGCACTGCTTTTACAGGCTGCCTGGACACACAGATGTATTTCTTACATTGGAAAAAGTCAGAAGACATTATTTTCAGGAGATAATGGACTTTCTGTCTAACATGCCAGAAACCGTGAGAGAACTTTGAGGAGCTGACAGCGGAGCTGCAGTCAGACATTATTCTCTGGCCGGGGATTGTGTGTGATCCATGCATGAGTACTTATAGTGGACCTGGACATTGTTCTCCGGCTGCTGATTACTGCCTTAAATGTGTGAGGACTTATATTGGACCTGCACATAGTTCTCAGGTATCCGTGCTTGAGGACTCTTTGATGGAGTTGACTTTACATTTAATCTGGGAAGTCATTCTACTGGTGGGTGAGTGCCTGTTCTGTTTCTTCCACATTTGTATTTGTCTCCTCAGTGGAGCTGGTAGGTATATTTTCATTTTACTTTAAGAGAGTCTGTCAGATTTTGGATCTGATGTGTGCATAGCAGCACATTGTTTTAACATGCATGCAGACCTCTCACTGTTTTTCAGGCTGCCTGCCCATACAGATGTATTTTCTTCGATTTTTCACAGTTATATTGATGCACAACACTTATACGCATGCACATAGTGAGCATCATGAATAAACATTTTCAGCAGGCTGCGTTGATGACTAATGACAGTGCAGGGCACTAAGTCTTCTCACAGTGGAGAGCGGCTGCTCCTTTTATCCTGACTGCATCAAAATTAACACTTATCACTTAAACAATTAGTCATAACACAACATCACACTTATGTACACTTTGGAATTCATCTGTGGCTTAACACATTAAGCCAAATGACTTAAGACACATTTATTCTCCCTTTCGTATGGCTAGCATACTGGCATAGTATAGTAATATGCTTCCTATCCTTTTAAATTAATTTTATTTCGTAACGGAAAAGGTCTCGGCCTCAATCTAATCTAAAGTTGGGTCCGTTAGTGAAGCTTAGAGCTAGTGGCTGGCGTCACCTTAGTATTTTCTCTGATTTCCTGTCTGTTTACTACTGATGAATTCTACCTTAGGTATAGTTTTGCTGGATGGACCCCTGCCTGTGGCATAATGCCTGCATGGACTTCTCATCAAATCCATATTCTTTTGTTATTATGTGATGTTTGTTTTGAATTCCTGTTTTCTCTTTCTTCACCTTCATAAAGCTTTGTAAAAACCTTGTAACTGTTTAGAGTGGGTCAACCCTCTAAGTCTGGTCTGCTTGAGGTTTCTTCCTCAGTATCATCAGAGGGAGTTTTCCTTACCACTGTCACCTGTGTGCTTGTTCTAGGGGTTGGTAAGGTTAGACCTTGCTTGTGTGAAGTTGCCTTGAGGCAGCTTTGTTGTGATTTGGTGCTATATAAATTAAATAAATTGAATTGAATTGTGGCTCCATTCTTAACGATAGCAGCTTCATTGCATTCAAGCATGCAATGGGATATTTCTAAAAGTTATGTCACCACTGTTGACAGCACTCAGAAAAACAAGTACTCACGCATACTTGGTTTTCCGCAGTCTCCGTAGCTGTTTGTTGTGAATGGCGTATACTTTAAACCGGTCACGGAAGTACACAAAGCAATCATGGTGTATCATTGGATGGTCACTAACAGCTTAAATGTAAATGGTTATGATTTTGGTGCAACATGCGCTTTAATCTATGGCCACTCCATGTGCACTAACTTGTTTCATGCAAATTGCCATAAGCAATTACCTCAATGCTTCATCGCAGCCCCAATGTTTCTTGAATTTACAACCACCACCCCGAGCGCTCTGTCAGTTGATCGTTCTGTTCTGCCTTCTGTTCTGGGTGACCACAGGCAGCGCCACCTTCAGCTTTGGAGGAGCGTGTCGTCCATTGCATCTCCTATCATTTGGACGTTCTCGCACCCTAGGATGGATTGGACTTCATCAGATTGGAGCATCATTCACCAAAAGGCATTTTGGTGTTGTTGTGTACTGTCCTCCGAGACATGCTGAGGATCATTAAACAGGACTGTGACTGTTAGAAGCAGGTAGTATTTGATTGAGATTATTTTCAGCATTTGGTTTTAATCTAAAGAGTGCAGATGTTTTTTTTTTGTTTTTTTTATGTGATTCCTGTCGTGCCCATAAAGCAATGAAGTGGTGCATTCTGGTTAGAATTCCCTGCCTCAGGATGTCAGCTGGGGGCTGTTGCTCACAGATGGCTGGAATATTTAAACTGTGGCTATGAACCTGTCGATGTAAGCTTCAGTCAGTAAAGTCTTTGAATCAAGTTCATAATGGTGGTGCGCATAGATGCATCGGCTCATTACTCTCCTTTTCAGTGCTTTGATTGGCTGTTTTTACTATATATATCACTGCTTGTTCTGCCACCATTCTGCTGGGCGAATAACATCTACAGTAGACACAGTCTATTAGAGATAGGATGACACAGTGAGGGGCTGTTACAGTTGAGTTTTCCGCTCCCCATAGCATCCCGGTGTATATCACTAGGCGCCCCGCTGACCGCAGCAAAAGCGAGACTGCGGGGTGGCACTCAGGTGATGCTACAGAGGTGGCACACAAACAGCCGCTTCTTAGCATTTTTTTCTGACCAGCGCAAGATCACTGGCAAATCAGATAGATGAACTGAAGCTACAAGTTACCAAGCAACCATCAGCAACCTCTTGGCTGCTGATGGTGATACCTTTCTGGCAGAGGAGCTGAACCAGCAGCTAGTGAAGTTGCAGTATCGTTGGTAACACAGTGAGTGAGCTGGAAGCAGCAGCTGTATTTCCTAAATAGCAAAAAAAAAAGTAGACACATAGACACATTTAGTAGTAGACACATTTCATTTATGCAGTTAAGAGTTGAGTCACACCTGGTTTTTCCTATTACAAGGACAGTCTGATGTTTTAATTCCTGAGCAGCTTCACTGTGCACCTTAATGGTAAATGTCAGTGGAACATTTTCTGTTCTTCCACCTTCTTGACTCCAATTTATGTCTTGTTGAGGAATTGAATCGGCAACCCTTAAGTCTTAAGGCACTTGCGACTTACGCACAGAATGACTTGGGTCAGTATAATGATTCTTGGATAACACGTTTAGATCTGTGACAGTATGCCTTTTCTCAGAATTTTGACAAATACAAAAGGGTTAAATACAAATGCAATAAAAGTAAGGACTGTATTCTCAAGGTCGGGCACTACCCCAGCGCCCTCTGCTGGCAGGTTTTGGGGTGAAAACATCGCAGAACTCAGTACAAATACATGTCATTTGGTCACTTTTCATAGGGGTCAGACTCGTCAGTAAAGTCAGTGTAATGTACAGAGGTTAATTTCAGGGCAGTTTGATGTATAAATCTCATCTTTCCAAGAAATGATGGCTCTCAGCTGGCTGTTAGAAGCAGGTGAGACACTAAACCAAACCAGCTGATTTCAGCGGACAAGCATACAGTCCAAACGTGTTTCACCAAGCGGCCAGACATGGAGGTTTGAATTCTCACCTTTGGGTTTGCCGGGTGATGTACGAGGGCTGTCAATAAAGTATATGTCCTTTTTATTTTTTTCAAAAACTATATGGATTTCATTCATATGTTTTTACGTCAGACATGCTTGAACCCTCGTGCGCATGCGTGAGTTTTTCCACGCCTGTCGGTGACGTCATTCGCCTGTGAGCACTCCTTGTGGGAGGAGTCGTCCAGCCCCTCGTTGGAATTCCATTGTCTGAGAAGTTGCTGAGAGACTGGCGCTTTGTTTGATCAAAATTTTTTTAAACCTGTGAGGCACATCGAAGTGAACAAGGTTCGAAAAATTAAGCTGGTTTTCGGTGAAAATTTTAATGGCTGATGAGAGATTTTGAGGTGATACTGTCGCTTTAAGGACTTCCCACGGAGCGGGACGTCCGCAGCGCTCTCAGGTGCGTCGTCAGCCTGTTTCAAGCTGAAAACCTCCACATTTCAGGCTCTATTGATCCAGGACGTCGTGAGAGAACAGAGAAGTTTCAGAAGAAGTCGGTTTCAGCATTTTATCCGGATATTCCACTGTTAAAGGAGATTTTTTTAATGAAAGACGTGCGGACGGGTCCGCCGTCGGGACGCAGCCGGCGCGGTGTGGCGCCACAGGAAAACACCTCCGTGTTGATAACCATTTGTAAAATCCAGGCGGCCTTTGATGGCTTTCAGTGGAGTGAGTATATGAGAAATTGTTTAACAGCTGGGCATGTTCCAACTTGTCCTTAAGGCTTCCAACAGAGGTGTTTTTCGTGTGGCGGAGCATCGCGGCGGCTGTGAGCCGACGCTGCAATCCGTCCGCACGTCTTTCATTAAAAAAATCTCCTTTAACAGTGGAATATCCGGATAAAATGCTGAAACCGACTTATTCTGAAACTTCTCTGTTCTCTCACGACGTCCTGGATCAATAGAGCCTGAAATGTGGAGGTTTTCAGCTTGAAACAGGCTGACGACGGCGCCTGGGAGCGTTGCGCGACGTCCCGCTCCGTGGGAAGTCCTTAAGCGACAGTATCACCTCAAAATCTCTCATCAGCCGTTAAAATTTTCACCGAAAACCAGCTTAATTTTTCGAACCGTGTCCACTTCGATGTCCCCCACAGGTTTAGAAAAATTTTGATCAAAAAAGCGCCAGTCTCTCAGCAACTTCTCAGACAAAGGAATTCCGACGAGGGGCTGGACGACTCCTCCCAAGGAGTGCTCAGAGGCGAATGTCGTCACCGACAGGCGTGGAAAAACTCATGCATGCGCACGAGGGTTCAAGCATGTCTGACGTAAAAACATATGAATGAAATCCATATAGTTTTGAAAAAAATAAAAAGGACCTATACTTTATTGACAGACCTCGTATACCCGACCTCACCAATTAAAGCATACTGATGGGCAACAATATATAGCGACATCATGTACTCCAAATCACAGTACTGCTTGCTCTCCTGTGAACATGTTGGTCTAAGAGTGAGGTGGGTGTCAGGTGCAGAGAAAATCCAGCACTGTTCAGCTGTACAAGGAATACAACAGTCAGCCGCACTTTACGTAAGCAGATTCACAACGCATGTATACCTCCATATCAACGCTGGCCACCTGCAATTGTAATATTAATACGGTGGCACATTATGCATTAAGGAGAAAAAACCTCCTCTCTCTCTATATGCATAAATATACAATGAAAGTAAATCAAAATAACCATTTAATGAAATAAGTAACACTCACAGCCTAGAGAAAAAAAAAACTTCATCGTTCTGGTGCACTGCTTTATGCTGCATTTACACATAGGCAGGACGCATTACGAATGCCATATTTGCGTCATTCTTGGCACATTCCTGACATTCTTAACGTGACTTAATGCATCTGAACAGGTTTCTTAATAGTGCGTGTTGGTGCGTGATATTCGTGATTTTCGTGGAGCCTGTTTTTGGCTGTCAAATAAAATCTTCCACAAATGTCACACACCACCCTCACTCCTGCAGGTGCTCCACCTGCTGCTGCTGCTGTGCCTGATGTTTGGGAAAACGAGCGAGACGATAGCCATGTGGAGCCACACATCTGATTCTCTCAGTCTCCTCCTCCTCTCTGCACCACTCCATGGCACAGAGCCCAACTAAGCATGCACTCACAAAGTTCTTCTGCTGTGGATTTTGAGGAGCAAACTGGAGCAATCTGAACTGTTCAGCAGCTGATGGATGAATATGTGTGTGTGTGTGTGTGTGTGTGTGTGGAGACAATTCGCATCATTCACAATGTGACAGACTGTAATGATTATAATAACGGAACATTATTCTTGATCGTGCGTAATGGTTCCTGATAATTCACCAGAAACATGTGCCATTAATCGTAACACGTGGTATCAGTTTGCAGCAGTTCCTGAGGACACCTGATGCCTCTGCCTCAAATCATCACATTCATGATCAGCGGCCGAGAATGTATACTTCGTGGCATTCGTGACTTGTCATCGTTATGTGTAAACGCAGCATTACCTCAGGTAGCGTTGGTGGCTGCTGTCTGCAGCTCACCCTGACAGGATGCTGCTTATCCAATAACGTGAGAATTCCTTTTACATGTGTCAACTTCTTCACTACCACAGCACTGTGTACCTGCACAGTCCAGTTTAAAGGGAAAGCCAGCTGCCAGTCTGATTGGTTGGTATCATAACTGAGCTCTAATGGACACATGCCTAAATAACATGGTAAACCCAATCCTTCTGCACCCAGTTCCCACCTTTGCACAAGTATTTTCAACCACTTCAAAAGTTCCTGTAACTGCGCACTGACATGCCCCAAATGGATGTGCATGCTCTGCACAACTTGTTATTGCATCCGCTGTTAAAATGGTCCTGTTAATTCTCATGAAACCATTCAACTTCCATTTAAAGAATACTTTCAGATAAGGCTTTTTATGATAGAATTCCTTCATGGCTTTGTTTGACTTCTTCTATTGAAGGTATTCAGAGAGAGACCCATGTTGAAGTGAGAGCAATTTTACTGCCTCTAGGTTAGAAATAAATTATCCATCAAGTGATCTTGTTGATCCTGTCAAGGTCCTCTTCCATTCTTTTTTTTTTTTTTGTCCTCCTCAAAAATCTACTTTTTTTTTTTAACATTTCTGTTGATGCCATCTGGATATGTGAATGCGAGAGATTCGCACATTGCAGACATATCTGTGGACATTGCAGATAATCTGTGGGTCTGGCAGGCCAAGTAATAAAAGAAATAACATTCTGATTAATTGCAGGTGATTGTGGGTGGATGAAATAAATTGCTAATGAACAAAATATTTACTACATTCACTGAAATGTGAACATTTTTACGGCTGTTTTTCGTCACACACTAATTTTCAGACTCTCGCGAGGCTACGCAATTGTGGAGGTCCATTTCTGCAACATTCACTCAACTGTTACTGAGCCTCACGGATGTGGCACAGGTTAAAATCAGTCCCAGAGCACATTCTAGACATGTTCAAGCTGTGTGCTGAGACTCCTGCCTCTGTACTCATATTATGTTTTGGCACCAATTACCTTTTGTAACATGATCCATAGAAATTAGCTCAAGTTATGTTTAATCCTGTGGGAACACATGCTGTGTTGCTACGGAGCTGCAGAGATGGAGAAGCGTAAATCAGGCATTAGTGGTTAACACTATTGCCTCACAGCAAGAAGGCTGTGGTTTGTGTCGCACCTGAGGCCTTTCTGTATGGAGTTTGCATGTTCTCCCCGTGTTTGCGTGGGTTCCCTCCAGGTGCTCTGGCTTCCTCCCACTTCCAAAGACATGCATGTTAGGTGAATTGGAAATTTAAATTGTCTGTAGGTGTGTGTGCGTGTGTGAATGCCTTTGGCTGTCTATATGTGGCCCTGCAATAGACTGGCGTCCTGTCCAGGGTGCACCCCACCTCAGCACATTTATTATGGTTTTCTGAAATCTCATTGTACCTTTCTTTATTAAGTGTATTATCTTTGCCAAGGGCACTGACATTCAACATTCAAGATTCTTTTATTTGTCCCCAAGGGGAAATTTGTCTTGGACACACAGGCAGCCACATAAAATACACTAACCAAGTACAGACATGACAAGACAGACCCAGACAATACAATACAATCACAATGACACATTAACGACCTGCTCTTTGGTTTGAGTTCAGGAGGTTCACTGATATAGGGATACAACCCCATACCATGACAGGCCCTGGCTTTCAGTGTGCTACAGATAAAGGTCTGGATGGTCCTGTTTTCTTTGATACGGAGCACACAGTGTCCATTTCTTCCAAAAAAATGTGGAACACTGATTCGTCTGACGGCAATACACATTTCCACTGTGTGATGGTTTAACCCAGATGCCTCCTAGTCAGAGAACCCAGCACTGCTTCTGGACAAGATTAACATAAGGCATCTTTTTATACACTAAAGTTATGAGTTTCATTTATGAATGTAACATTGTATTGTAGTGCCTGATGAAGGTAATTCCTTGCCCATGTGGTTGTATCAGCTGTTGATGAATCTTGTAGTAGTGCTTTCTGAGGAACTGGAGACTGAGACACAATAACATTGTATTGTAGTGCCTGATGAAGATAATTCCTTGTCCATGTGGTTGTATCAGCTATTGATGAATCTTGTAGTAGTGCCTTCTGAGGGACTGGAGATTACGGGTGTTAAGTTTAGGCTTGCGCCCTTGCCCTTTAGATACTCAAATTCAGGAATGGAAATACATGAACGATATGATAATGATATGAAGTTGACCACACAAAACATGAAGTATCTTGGAATGTCTTAGGTTCATATGGTCTGCAATGACATAAAAATCACTTGCTTCACTTAATTGACCTGGATAAGGGAGCGCATGTACTGTGATCATTAACCATGCTGGAGCATGGACCTAGGACGTCACATGACTGACACAACTGTTCTATTTAACAATTACAACTAATATTATTATTTCTGTGAATATTATAAACGGTTGTTTGGAAGGTATGAAACCCTTGACGGGTATTGTATGTGTGCTGTCCTTTGTTATGGATCTGTTTGTAAAGTCAAAGGCACAGATTGTGAAGAATGTGCAGAATTATTTTTATTTGTGGTAATTCAGCATAATCATCATTACATCTGAGCAGAGAATAACTGACTTCAGGACATGTGGCGCCAAACAGCAACAGTCTCGTCCCTCTGGTTCAGTTCTGACTGAGAACAGAAAGACCTTGGAGTACAAAGACAATAGGTTTGATTCTGTGAGTACACAGGAAGGTCTCCTCACATTGTTGTGCTAATCACATTAGCGGGCACAGACATGAGGCAAGACAGGTACGAGGCAAAGGGCAGCGGGGTTTTGCTATCCTGATTGGAGGAGGCTTTGGGCTTGTTTTTAATCTCAGCGTCACCTTGCAGAGGGAAACTGCCATCTGTACTTTCTCTCACAGTCTGCCTCAGTTTTTCTCCTTTCCACTCTCTGTGACTTTATCTAGAAGAACTACTGCACCTCAACCACCACTGATTGTGTCTTTTTGTTCAGCAGTGCACATTTCTTTTCTTGTTATCAACTGCCTACACGCACAGCAGTGAGCTGCTGGTGAATGCTTTCATTTGTCTTCTTGGCACCACCCTGATAACTGGCTAAATGTGGATTTGTTCCTTTGTGACATGCTCCCCCTGGTTCATACAGTTGTGGCCAGAAGTTTACATACACCGATTGCAGATATGAATGTCATGGCAAATTTGGCTTTTAGTGCTTTTTTTAAAACTTCTTTTTCTGAGGCAGAATTAATGAATGATATACATCTTTAATGTAAAAAAAAAGACATTTGGTTCACACGTTTCAGTTTACTTTGGATTTTAAAAAACTTAACACAGGGTCAAAATTATACAGATATCCACTTAGATTATCAGTGGTGTTGAAAGATTTGAAATCTCTACTTTTGACTTCCTTATTGGTGATCATTATTGATGACAGCTGGTTTTGTATGTCAACATTCACTGGACTGATGTACAGTGGGACAGGCAGTGCAAAGCTGAGAAAGAATATTTTAGATTTACACAAGTCAGCAAAATGTTTTGGAGACATTTCCAAAACAACAGGAGATTCTGATATCATCAGTTCAAACCACTGTACATTAGTACAACTTATTGGGAGGTGTAGCTAATTTCCCAATGTCTGGAGGTAGACCCAAATTGTTTCCCTCAGCTGAAGGCAGATTGATTCAGATGGTCAAGAACAACTCAAGAACCACCAAGGCACAGGGTTGCCTTGAACTGGTGAACTCAAAGCTGGTGAAAAGAGTGGTACATAGTCACAGACAGAGAGGCTGCCATCCAACCCACCCACCCCTGCTTCAAAATCAAGTTGTTGGGCTTCAGTGACCAGAGGTATGTTTTGTTAGGAGTCAAGGTGAGACACTGAAACCCAAGAACCCTGTTCTACTATGAAGGTGGCAGCAGCATTATGCTGTAATTCTAGTTGTGCGTCTGGAGTTGCATCAGGAAGGATATCCAGCGTGAAACGTATGCAAATACAACATGCAGATCCATATTGGATCTCCTGATACTGAACAAAAATAAAGGAGGAACCAAATGACATTAGCTCATATATTGCAGCTAGGAAGAGCGCACCCTAGGATTTATCCTGTTGAGGCTGACCTGTGTTAACTTGCTGAAAAGGTACATGACACAACCAGTGGTGGGCACAGCTAATCAAAAAGTTGGCTTCAATAACCGTTAATCCGCTAACTGAAAAGTTAACTTTTATAAAGCTAAATCGATCCCCCCCCCCCCCAAAAAATAGCAGAAGTTACAGACAAAAGCTAAACATGTGCTAACACTTGCGCGACTTTGGTGCACGCACTTGCATGACCTGTGTCGTCCAGGAGAGTAAACTCGTCGTTAACAGGTGCAGACTGAATGTGAGAGGGGCGCTGGTGCATGCAGTTGCACAAAGAGAATTTTGAAATGTTCAAAAACTCTTTCATGCATAAATATTGTGCAGCGTGGGGCGATCTGTTCACCAACACTACGTGCAGCTCATCAAGTGGAGTAAAGAAGAAGTGAACAGAGCGAGTGGTTGTGTCAGTGCAGCGCATCAGAGTGCAGATCCTCTGAAGGATTATAACGAGATGATAAATCTGTCATAAACATACTTTTACAGCTGCACACAAGAAGGAAAGAGCATGCAGCTGTTTTGCCAAGCAATGACAATGCAAACATGGCAAAAAATTACCTTTATAGACAGCTCCAAATCCTTTCTCCAGCCCATTCAGCGCACGCAAACGGCTGCTGCTGGAGCAGTCCTCTGTGATTCAGGAAGCAATTAGAGCCGTTTTCACCAGCCAACTTGAAGAGAAAATGCTAAACCGCTACAAAATAATTATTTATATATGCAGCGTCCAGCACAGAGCATGTGGCAGCCGGTGGAACAAAGCACGGTGTCCAGCTGGGAACACAGTGGGTGGGATCATCACGACGATGTGCGTGCAAGTATGTCCATCAGGTGTCAGTACACCTTAAACCAATATCTTATAGTATTGACTACACTTTCAGCTACTGATACTGAGTAAATTCAAAGGCAATCACAAACAACAGTGAGCCAGCACTTCTGTCTAAGATCAGCCTTCTCTCAGCAAAAGACACCTGGTGACCAGAGAGGAAAAAAAGGGGGAGACAAAAAAAGATAATTTCTTTTCACAGCCATACAGTCTTGCAGACGTGTCACAGGAGACATGCACAACAATGCAGTTTTGACTTATGGTTAAAATTTTAAGCAAACTAATTCTGGACAAGTTATCGAAATTAATGTCACCTCTGTTGTTTTTACAAAATGGAAATATCAGTTATATGTTTTAGTTTTAAAGTAATGCACTAATTCTGAAGGTTTGAGTGTTACAAATACATGTGCCAAAAGGCATTATGGGAAAATTTGATGAGCTGCTTTCATCCTCCCCCCCCTTCATCAAAATGCAGAGAACACTGCCATCTACTGAATGGGAGTGTAAATAGACAAACTACCATTTGTGTGCGGTATTGAGGTATCAAATCGCATTGATACTGTCTGATTAGGCTGCAATTAAGCGCTGCACTGCACATGAACAACAGCATTAACGTCATCCCAACATAAAAGTCTTTGTATATTGTGCTCTTGTCAATGTATGATCTGGATTTATAAATGTTGTTATTGTGTTTGTTTTATGTAAACCTGCAAGATCTCATGTTGTTTACAGCCTCAACACTGCATTTAATCTATTATTAGACTCTATTGGCTTTGCTCAAAAAGTAAATGAGTCCACCCACCACTTTAATCATATCTTAGATCTTGTTCTGACTTATGGTATGGAAATAGAAGACTTAACAGTATTCCCTGAAAACTCCCTTCTGTCTGATCATTTCTTAATAACATTTACATTTACTCTGATGGACTACCCAGCAGTGGGGAATAAGTTTCATTACACTAGAAGTCTTTCAGAAAGCGCTGTAACTAGGTTTAAGGATATGATTCCTTCTTTATGTTCTCTAATGCCATATACCAACACAGTGCAGAGTCGCTACCTCTGTAAGTGAGATAGAGTATCTCATCAATAGTTTTACATCCTCATTGAAGACAACTTTGGATGCTGTAGCTCCTCTAAAAAAGAGAGCTTTAAATCAGAAGTGCCTGACTCCGTGGTATAACTCACAAACCCGTAGCTTAAAGCAGATAACCCGTAAGTTGGAGAGGAAATGGCGTCTCACTAATTTAGAAGATCTTCACTTAGCCTGGAAAAAGAGTCTGTTGCTCTATAAAAAAGCCCTCCGTAAAGCTAGGACATCTTTCTACTCATCACTAATTGAAGAAAATAAGAACAACCCCAGGTTTCTTTTCAGCACTGTAGCCAGGCTGACAAAGAGTCAGAGCTCTATTGAGTATTCCATTAACTTTAACTAGTAATGACTTCATGACTTTCTTTGCTAACAAAATTTTAACTATTAGAGAAAAAATTACTCATAACCATCCCAAAGACATATCGTTATCTTTGGCTGCTTTCAGTGATGCCGGTATTTGGTTAGACTCTTTCTCTCCGATTATTCTGTCTGAGTTATTTTCATTAGTTACTTCATCCAAACCATCAACATGTTTATTAGACCCCATTCCTACCAGGCTGCTCAAGGAAGCCCTACCATTATTTAATGCTTCGATCTTAAATATGATCAATATCTTTGTTAGTTGGCTATGTACCACAGGCTTTTAAGGTGGCAGTAATTAAACCATTACTTAAAAAGCCATCACTTGACCCAGCTATCTTAGCTAATTATAGGCCAATCTCCAACCTTCCTTTTCTCTCAAAAATTCTTGAAAGGGTAGTTGTAAAACAGCTAACTGATCATCTGCAGAGGAATGGTCTATTTGAAGAGTTTCAGTCAGGTTTTAGAATTCATCATAGTACAGAAACAGCATTAGTGAAGGTTACAAATGATCTTCTTATGGCCTCGGACAGTGGACTCATCTCTGTGCTTGTTCTGTTAGACCTCAGTGCTGCTTTTGATACTGTTGACCATAAAATTTTATTACAGAGATTAGAGCATGCCATAGGTATTAAAGGCACTGCGCTGCGGTGGTTTGAATCATATTTGTCTAATAGATTACAATTTGTTCATGTACATGGGGAATCTTCTTCACAGACTAGGGTTAATTATGGAGTTCCACAAGGTTCTGTGCTAGGACCAATTTTATTCACTTTATACATGCTTCCCTTAGGCAGTATTATCAATCAATCAATCAGTTTTTTATATAGCGCCAAATCACAACAAACAGTTGCCCCCAAGGCGCTTTATTATTATTAGACGGTATTGCTTAAATTTTCATTGTTACGCAGATGATACCCAGCTTTATCTATCCATGAAGCCAGAGGACACACACCAATTAGCTAAACTGCAGGATTGTCTTACAGACATAAAGACATGGATGACCTCTAATTTCCTGCTTTTAAACTCAGAAAACTGAAGTTATTGTACTTGGCCCCACAAATCTTAGAAACATGGTGTCTAACCAGATCCTTACTCTGGATGGCATTACCCTGACCTCTAGTAATACTGTGAGAAATCTTGGAGTCATTTTGATCAGGATATGTCATTCAAAGCGCATATTAAACAAATATGTAGGACTGCTTTTTTGCATTTACGCAATATCTCTAAAATCAGAAAGGTCTTGTCTCAGAGTGATGCTGAAAAACTAATTCATGCATTTATTTCCTCTAGGCTGGACTATTGTAATTCATTATTATCAGGTTGTCCCAAAAGTTCCCTAAAAAGCCTTCAGTTAATTCAAAATGCTGCAGCTAGAGTACTGACGGGGACTAGAAGGAGAGAGCATATCTCACCCATATTGGCCTCTTTCATTGGCTTCCTGTTAATTCTAGAATAGAATTTAAAATTCTTCTTACTTATAAGGTTTTGAATAATCAGGTCCCATTATCTTAGGGACCTCGTAGTACCATATCACCCCAATAGAGCGCTTCGCTCTCAGACTGCAGGCTTACTTGTAGTTCCTAGGGTTTGTAAGAGTAGAATGGGAGGCAGAGTCTTCAGCTTTCAGGCTCCTCTCCAGCTCCCAATTCAGATCAGGGAGACAGACACCCTCTCTACTTTTAAGATTAGGCTTAAAACTTTCCTTTTTGCTAAAGCTTATAGTTAGGGCTGGATCAGGTGACCCTGAACCATCCCTTAGTTATGCTGCTATAGACGTAGACTGCTGGGGGGTTCCCATGATGCACTGTTTCTTTCTCTTTTTGCTCTGTATGCACCACTCTGCATTTAATCATTAGTGATCGATCTCTGCTCCCCTCCACACATGTCTTTTTCCTGGTTCTCTCCCTCAGCCCAACCAGTCCCAGCAGAAGACTGCCCCTCCCTGAGCCTGGTTCTGCTGGAGGTTTCTTCCTGTTGAAAGGGAGTTTTTCCTTCCCTCTGTAGCCAAGTGCTTGCTCACAGGGGGTCGTTTTGACCGTTGGGGTTTTACATAATTATTGTATGGCCTTGCCTTACAATATAAAGCGCCTTGGGGCAACTGTTTGTTGTGATTTGGCGCTATATAAAAAAAATGATTGATTGATTGATTGTTTCGCCATTATATACAGTGGGTGGGGAATCGCTGTGAGCCACAATCCCTTCATGTTCATGTCATTCTGGAGGAAACTGAAGTTTGCTCTTTAACATCCTGCTTATTGTCCTTTACAGCACTGTTTGTTCCAGAGTATATATATAAAATGTTTGAAATTCGGTTCATGTTTATGAAGGTCCAAGCAGGTTAAACTTAGCAGATGCAGAATATTTGGAATGTTTGTTTTAGAAAGTTTTCAGGGTCTCATGCAGTAGTTTCTTAAAAATGTTATGAAAGGCATTTTGGTTGTATAATGTATAGTGAATTGTATAATGTTCATTTGCAATTGTCGTCTTGTGGTTTCTCAGTGTTATTTTGACTGCAGCAATTCTCTGGTTTGCAAGGGATTATGGGATATCTCAGTGTGGTGAAGTGTGTTACTTTAAAATGATATACTATCATGAAACTGAAATAAACAAAAAACATGCCAATTTTGACACCCCCTGTAAAGTTACTGTAACTTGTGTGTTGGTTTTTACATGTGTGTGATTGGTGGTCCACTTATATTGAGGTGTTCTGAATATGTTGGTCTATTTACACTCCCATCCAGTAGATGGCAGTGGTCTCTGGATTTTGACAGAGGGAGGGAGAAGAAAGTGATAAGAGCAGCTCATTTGAATTTTCCCATAATGCCTTTTGGCACGTGTCTGTTTAACACTCAAACCTTCAGGAATTAGTGCATTATTTTAAAAAAATATTTGCAGTATCATATCTTCACTTTGTAAAAATGACAGAGTTGCCATTAATTTCACTAAACTGTCCGGAATTAGTTGGTTTTAAGTGAAACCATGAGTGAAAGGTGCTTTGCGCTTCATGTCTCCTGCCCACTATGTGAGTATTGGCATGTTGAAAGTAAATGACATTTTTTTTTCTTTGCAATAGCAGCTAGCAGCTGGTCTGCCCACTTTTACTGGGGGAGGACTGAGCTTCTCACAGCAGTCTGTTTATTGGAAAGCACATGACAGGAATTAACATGTAGGATTTTAGGTTTTACAGATGTTTCTGACCATTCAGCTTTACTCACTATGCCAGCAACAAAAATATTAGCGGACTGAAAGTTATCGGAACCAAATTTAGCGGAAGCTAATTGGTCCACTGATGGTTTTCAAAGTTACCTGAAAATGTAATCCGCTAATAAAAATGCTAGCTTTGCTAATTAGCAGTTAGCGGATTAGCAGATCTATGCCCACCACTGGACACAACCCCTATAACTGTTAGGATGTTCAAATACATACCATTGATCTTTTGTGTGCTGTTATTGTTTCTGCTACTTACAGGATCGTATATGCTGGTGAACTCCTCCCAGCATGCTGTGGGTCATCGTGCTCAGCTCCTGCTGCAGACACTCAGTGAAAACGACACTCATTGCGTCCAGTTCAGCTACTTTCTGTACAGTCGTGATGGCCATAGCCCAGGGGCTCTACGGGCGTATGTACGAGTCAACGGAGGTCCACTCGGCAACTCGGTGTGGAACACGTCAGGTTCTCACGGCAAGCAGTGGCACCAGGTCGAGCTTGCGGTCAGCACCTTCTGGCCTAATGAATACCAGGTAGGAACTTTTTTGTGACCTCCATCACCCATGTGATGAACTCATATTGATATATGTGTCAGTAAAAGCAGAGCAGATTGATATTATAGTGATGAGACAGGATGATAGGAAAAACTCACAAACCATGTTGACCCGCTACCTGACCAACCCTTCAGAGATGTATAAGACGCATCGGTCAAAATAAGACCTCGGCTATTCTCCGTGGAGCAGTTCGGAGAGCCGCTTCATAGAAGTGCAGCAGATAACAGAATATTTACAGAGGAATCCTTCAAATCTGGAAAGAAGCACCAAAGTTGGCACAAATACTCCTTAGACATTACTCTTTTGAAAAAACTGAGTAGCCACTTGAATTTTCAGTAGGCGGCCAGGTAGGGGTCAATTCAAAAATGTTTCAGTCATATTTAAAGCTATACCACATTATTTGTCTGATCACAACAATACCAAAAAGGTATAGTTTGGACTATCTATTACTGAATGTTATGGAGTTATGGGGTAAAAACAGCAAGAATGATAACAAAGGTCAGCATTAGTTTGTACAGGGGTCAGATGTTAAAGTTGCTCTAAATATTGTAAAATGTAATGCAAATTATTGGTTGAGTTAATAGGGTTTTAAAAAGGAATAGTTTGCACTATGTGGCATACTTAGTTATCACGTTACAGGGTAACATATGTCACATGTCATAGAATCCAATGGACGTCGACATTGCTCTACCTTTACCTTGCAGACCAAGCATTCAACACAGTCAAAACTATTTCAGTTATTAATCCTATTAGTTCAACCAATAATTTGCACCACTTTTTACCAAAATTGGAGCGACTTTAACTTCTAACCCCTGTACAAACTGAAATTGACCTTTGTCACCATTCTTGTTGTTTTTACCCCATAACTCCATAACATTCAGTCATACATAGTCCAAACTATACCTTTTTGGTATCGTTGTGATCAGACAAATAATGTGGTATAGTTTTCAATATGATTGGAGCATTTTTAAATTTTGACCCCTGTATAATTCTTCAATTAACCCCTACCTGGCCGCCTACTGAAAATTCAAGTGGCTACTCAGTTTTTTCAAGAGAGTAATGTCTAAGGGCCCTGTCCCACTGGCATTTAAGAGCATTTGCGTATGGATTGTGCACAAAATTGGCCCATATTCGCCAAACATCCGCAATATCCGTGTAACATGCTTGTATGAGTCGGCCGTCATCCGAACACGCCCGTGATCATCTGCAGAGGCACGCGTGTCCGCAGCCAGGATTTTTGAGCTGTTCAAAAATCTGAAAGCGGATAACATCCGCCTCACATACTCCATATATACTCAATTCATACACAGAACATACTCACCCTATGCGCTCTATATCTGCGTTAACCGCTGATATCCGCAACTGACGGGGATTTGCAGCTTGACAGCGGACTGAGACAGTGTGTAAAACAGATATATTGCATGCCCATCATGTCCACATCACAAACTAAAATATGTTGTAGCGACTGCATACAGATTGGCCACGAATAAAGCGTTTTTATTACACCTGCTTTGCAGCTGACTTGCGGACATTCTGTGAATGCATAACAAACATGTCACGTAAACCCAAAGTATTTATGTGGCAGAAAGCGACATACCTGCCAGTCAATGCCGGTCCGGCTGTGTAGATCCCAAAGACGTAGCTGCTGCAATCCAGGACTTTTATTTAACACCAACAAAAGGAAGAGTTGCTGTTTATAGCCACAACTCACGCTGAAGTCTGTTTTCTGTGAGGCTTTCAAAAAAAAAAAAAGGAAAAAAAAAAAAAAACACCGTCTCCACCCCCCTCCTGCTCCCCAAACTCATGAACAGTTAACCCTCGCATGACAACAAGAACATTAACTCTGTGATCAACTTGTCCAAGTCCAGCAAATACTCCAGAGCCTGTATTGTTGGTGTGAATAGTGATGCTGACGGCCCGAGTGAGCTTATTTTATGACCGCAATGCACATGCCGTGCACGCACAACACGTGCGTGATGCATTCATAATACACCCGTAACGCTGCCGTGATAATCTCAATGTGTCGGATCAGTTTCCTCACTACATGCGTTATATAACCATGATTGTTCATTATATATTCGCTACATTTGTCATTTTTGGCCATTTTTTTGCGGACAACAACGAACACCCGCAATTTGTAGACTCAATTCATGCGCAATTGATCCTCTCCCCAGTGGGACAGGGCCCTAAGGAGTATTTGTGCCAACTTTGGTGCTTCTTTCCAGAAATGAACAAGTGTTACAGTTATCTGCTCCACTATCAGGAACATGCCTGAAATATGCAACATCACTGCTGGTGAAAACACTAGCAGTGTCTAGTATAGTCGTGATCAGATCCGGCAGCCATGATGAAATGCATTCACTATGGATGCAAGTTGGAATAAAGCCTCTGATTCACTTAAGAATGTAGTCAATGCCAGTGGTTCAGGGCCATAAAAAGGCTTACAGTGATATGCTTGATTTAGAATTTACCGCCTGAGGCCTGATTACGGCATACTTGGCAAACTCCAAAGAACAACAACAACGACAAAACCTGTATAGCTTTACAGCCTCTACTTACACCCATTCTTTGGCTTTGCAGCTGTTTGAGTGTGTGACATTGGTCAGTTGATGGTGCAGTTAAGTCAGTGTGCGGATCTGTTAATCCAATTATTTTTTTTATTTTTTGCAAACACTGAGGAGCTGTCAAAGAGCCATTAAGTTGATCCGTGTGCATTCTATCAAGAACTGTCAGTTGCTCCGCTGTAATTAAATTCGATTTGGCTGTGACCTTCACAAGGTAAATAATAGTCCTTTGAACAAACAGGCTCTGGATGTGGAGTGTCATTGCTCTAACATCATCACACTAGCTGACAACGAGCTGTATGTTAGGCTGACGTATGCCAAATTTCTAATCATCTGTTGGTTTTCCCCCAAATTAGTAAAGGCACCTTGACACTTGCACAAATTTGATCCCTGCACTGGCATGCAATCTTGTGTGCCAATGAGTAAACTCGTCGTAAACTGTTGTAAACTGTGCATGAATTGTGTGCTGCTGCATGCCAGTGCGCAAATTTTGAAATGTTAAAAACTTCTGGCATGCATTGATTTTGTGAACTAGTCGTGAACATTGCGCAACCTATTCAAAAACACTGTGTGTCATTGTGCGCAGGGCATCTGAACGATTATGAGGAAATGTTACATCTATAATAAACATAACTTTACAGATACATTATCTAACTCATCAGAGGGAAAGAAAATGCAACTGTTTTACCAATCCATTACAGTATACAAGGGCTGTCAATAAAGTAACGGTCCTTTTTATTTTTTTCAAAAACTATATGGATTTCATTCATATGTTTTTACGTCAGACATGCTTGAACCCTCGTGCGCATGCGTGAGTTTTTCCACGCCTGTCGGTGACGTCATTCGCCTGTGAGCACTCCTTGTGGGAGGAGTCGTCCAGCCCCTCGTCGGAATTCCTTTGTCTGAGAAGTTGCTGAGAGACTGGCGCGTTGTTTGATCAAAATTTTTTCTAAACCTGTGAGACACATCGAAGTGGACAGCCTGTTTAAGCTGAAAACCTCCACATTTCAGGCTCTATTGATCCAGGACGTCGTGAGAGAACAGAGAAGTTTCAGAAGAAGTCGGTTTCAGCATTTTATCCGGATATTCCACTGTTAAAGGAGATTTTTTTAATGAAAGACGTGCGGACGGGTCCGCGCGTCTGTTGAAAGCCTTAAGGACAAGTTGGAACATGTCCTGCTGTTAAACAATTTCTCATATACTCACTCCACTGAAAGCCATCAAAAGCCGCCTGGATTTTACAAATGGTTATCAACACGGAGGTGTTTTTCCTGTGCCGCCGCACCGCGTCGGCTGCGTCCCGACGCGCGGACCGTCCGCACGTCTTTCATTAAAAAATCTCCTTTAACAGTGGAATATCCGGATAAAATGCTGAAACCGACTTCTTCTGAAACTTCTCTGTTCTCTCACGACATCCTGATCAATAGAGCCTGAAATGTGGAGGTTTTCAGCTTGAACAGGCTGACGACGGCGGCTGAGAGCGCTGAGCGACGTCTCGCACCGTGGGAAGTCCTTAAAGCGACAGAATCACCTCAAAATCTCTCATCAGCCGTTAAAATTTTCACTGAAAACCAGCTTAATTTTTCGAACCGTGTCCACTTCGATGTGTCTCACAGGTTTAGAAAAAATTTTGATCAAACAACGCGCCAGTCTCTCAGCAACTTCTCAGACAAAGGAATTCCGACGAGGGGCTGGACGACTCCTCCCACAAGGAGTGCTCACAGGCGAATGACGTCACCGACAGGCGTGGAAAAACTCACGCATGCGCACGAGGGTTCAAGCATGTCTGACGTAAAAACATATGAATGAAATCCATATAGTTTTTGAAAAAAATAAAAAGGACCGTTGCTTTATTGACAGACCTCATACATGCAGCAAATGCCACTCTACATCACCTTCATCGACCTGACCAAGGGTTTCGACTTGGTCAGTCGAAGCAATCTCTTCAGGCTCCTGCAGAAGATCGGCTGTACTGCAAAACTCCTCACAGTGGTGTCTTTGTTCCATGAGAACATGCACAGTACAGTTTGCTTCAATGGCGCAACATCAGAGGCTTTCCCAGTTAGCAGGGGTGAAACACGGCTGTGTCCTTGTGCCGACGCTCTTCGAATCTTCTTCTCCATGCTCCTCCAGTACGCCTTGAAGGATTGCAACGAGGGAGTGTACAGTCACATCAGGTGATGGAATCCCATACAGACGCACGACATGGCGGACCAGGAGGTCTGCAGTCTCCTGGGCCGTCGGGAGCTTCGGGAGGGCCACGAAGTGGGCCGCCTTGGAGAACCGGTCCACTATCGTGAGGATGGTAGTCATGCCCTGGGACGGCGGGAGGCTCGTGACAAAGTCCAGGCCGATGTGAGACCAGGGGCGATGAGGCACGGGCAGAGGCTGAAGGAGGCCTTGGGCCTTGTGGTGGTCGGCTTTGCCCCTGGCACAGGTGGTGCAGGCCTGGACATACTCCCGGACGTCGGCTTCCACAGACGCCCACCAGAAGCGCTGCCGGACCACTGCCACGTTCCTTCGCACCCCTGGATGACAGGAGAGCTTGGAACCGTGACAGAAGTGTAGGACCGCAGCCCTGGCCTCTGGTGGGACGTACAATTTGTCCCCGGGTCCGGGCTCCGTGTCAGGGCCTTCCGGACGGTCTTCTCCACGTCCCAGGTGAGGGTGGCCACAACAGTGGACTCGGGGATGATGGTTTCCGTCGGGTCTCACAGCTCGGTCTTCACCTCCTCTTCATGCACCCGGGACAGGGTGTCAGATCGTTGGTTTTTCGTCCCGGGGCGGTAGGTGATCCGAAAGTCAAAACGCCCGAAGAACAGTGACCAGCGGGCTTGCCTGGGGTTCAGACGCCTGGCGGTCCGAATGTACTCCAGGTTCTGATGGTCCGTGAAAACCGTAAATGGTACCGATGCTCCCTCCAACGGGTGTCTCCACTCCTCAAGAGCCTCCTTCACCGCAAGAAGTTCCCTGTTGCCGACGTCATAGTTCCTTTCAGCCGGGGTCAACCTGCGGGAAAAGTAGGCACATGGATGGAGAACCTTGTTGGACTCCCCGCTCTGGGATAGCACGGCTCCTATCCCTGAGTCAGAGGCGTCCACTTCAACTACAAACTGGCGATTGGGATCGGGCTGCACCAGAACCGGTGCAGTCGAGAACCGGCGTTTCAACTCCCTAAACGCGGCTTTGCACCGATCCGACCAGGTGAAGGGGACTTTTGTGGAGGTCAGGGCTGTCAGGGGGCTAACTACCTGACTGTAGCCCTTAATGAATCTCCGGTAGAAATTTGCAAAACCGAGGAACTGTTGCAGTTTCCTACGGTTTGTTGGTTGGGGCCAATCTCTCACCGCCGCAGCCTTGGCCGGATCAGGGGCGACGGAGTTGGAGGAGATTATGAACCCCAGGAAGGACAAAGAAGTGCGGTGGAACTCGCACTTCTCGCCCTTCAAACAGCCGGTTCTCCAACAACCGCTGTAGGACCTGACGTACATGCTTGGCATGGGTCTCAGGATCCGGAGAAAAGATGAGTATATCGTCTAGATATACGAAGACAAACCGATGCAGGAAGTCCCGCAAGACGTCATTAACCAACGCTTGGAACGTCGCGGGCGCATTGGTGAGGCCGAATGGCATGACCAGGTACTCAAAGTGACCTAACGGGGTGTTAAATGCCGTCTTCCACTTGTCCCCTACTGGTTAATTAAAAGTGGGAAAAAATTCATCAAAAAATGTGAATGAGATTACATGAGAATGAGTTTATCAAAATGTGGGAACAAGTTAATTAAAATGGAATCAATGAATCAAACTCTTGAAAAGAGTTCCTTAAAACATCGGTAAGATATCAATATGGGAACAAATTTTTCAAAATGTGGGAACAAGTTAATTAAATGTGGGAATGAAATGAATTAATTCAAATATTCCCATGAATAGCATTTTGTGCACACAGTTTAGTGAAACGTGACCTCAGTTTGTATGTATTTTTTGTCTTAAAGAACATATTTCACATTATTTAATGTCCCAGTTAGCAACACAACATCAACGTATTCATGATTGTAAGTCTATCTGTGTATATTCGGTAGTAATTAGTGGTCACTGATGTATTTTATTGCTAATTATTCCTCTCAGTCTGAGAGTTAGCAGGTGCATTTCTGGAAAACGTCTTTCTCTGCATTTCTCAGTGTGTGATGTACATTTTAGAATAAGCAGAAACATTCCAATGGCTGACAGACAGAGTGACATGAACCTGCTATGTCCAAGAATGAAGCTTCTGAGCTTTCATTTGAAAGTGATGGCTCAGAAATACAGATGATATACATAGGGGAGATGGCACACTTCACCCTGAAACTCTTAACTTTTTCAGAGTCTGTCAGATTTTGGAACCTAAGGTGTGGTGACGCTGCTGTCTGTGTCGCAGGATGCTGTTTTACTGCTGCTGTGAACATGGACGTGGAATGTCTCCATGGCACTGCTTTTACAGGCTGCCTGGACACACAGATGTATTTCTTACATTGGAAAAAGTCAGAAGACATTATTTTCAGGAGATAATGGACTTTCTGTCTAACATGCCAGAACCGTGAGAGAACTTGAGGAGCTGACAGCGGAGCTGCAGTCAGACATTATTCTCTGGCCGGGGATTGTGTGTGATCCATGCATGAGTACTTATAGTGGACCTGGACATTGTTCTCCGGCTGCTGATTACATGCCTTAAATGTGTGAGGACTTATATTGGACCTGCACATAGTTCTCAGGTATCCGTGCTTGAGGACTCTTTGATGGAGTTGACTTTACATTTAATCTGGGAAGTCATTCTACTGGTGGGTGAGTGCCCTGTTCTGTTTTCTTCCACATTTGTATTTTGTTCTCCTCAGTGGAGCTGGTAGGCTATATTTTCATTTTACTTTAAGAGAGTCTGTCAGATTTTGGATCTTGATGTGTGCATAGCAGCACATTGTTTTAACATGCATGCAGACCTCTCCACTGTTTTTCAGGCTGCCTGACCATACAGATGTATTTTTTCGATTTTTCACAGTTATATTGATGACAACACTTATAAGCATGCACATAGCTGAGCATCATGAATAAACATTTTTCAGCAGGCTGCGTTGATGACTAATGACCGTGCAGGTGCACTAAGTCTTCTCACAGTGGAGAGCGGCTGCTCCTTTTATCCTGACTGCATCAAAATTAACACTTATCACTTAAAAATTAGTCATAACACAACATCACACTTATGTACACTTTGGAATTCATCTGTGGCTTAACACATTAAGCCAATGACTTAAGACACATTTATTCTCCCTTTCGTATGGCTAGCATACTGGCATAGTATAGTAATATGCTTCCTATCCTTTTAAATTAATTTTATTCGTAACGGAACAGGTCTCGGCCTCAATCTCATCTAAAGTTTGGGTCCGTTAGTGAAGCTTAGAGCTAGTGGCTGGCGTCACCTTAGTATTTTCTCTGATTTCCTGTCTGTTTACTACTGATGAATTCTACCTTAGGTATAGTTTTGCTGGATGACCCCTGCCTGTGGCATAAATGCCTGCATGGACTTCTCATCAAATCCATATTCTTTTGTTATTATGTGATGTTGTTTTGAATTCCTGTTTTCTCTTTCTTCACCTTCATAAAGCTTTGTAAAAACCTTGTAACTGTTAGAGTGGGTCAACCCTCTAAGTCTGGTCTGCTTGAGGTTTCTTCCTCAGTATCATCAGAGGGAGTTTTTCCTTACCACTGTCACCTGTGTGCTTGTTCTAGGGGTTGGTAAGGTTAGACCTTGCTTGTGTGAAGTGCCTTGAGGCAGCTTTGTTGTGATTTGGTGCTATATAAATTAAATAAATTGAATTGAATTGTGGCTCCATTCTTAACGATAGCAGCTTCATTGCATTCAAGCATGCAATGGGATATTTCTAAAAGTTATGTCACCACTGTTGACAGCACTCAGAAAAACAAGTACTCACGCATACTTTGTTTTCCGCAGTCTCCGTAGCTGTTTGTTGTGAATGGCGTATACTTTAAAACCGGTCACGGAAGTACACAAAGCAATCATGGTGTATCATTGGATGGTCACTAACAGCTTAAATGTAAATGGTTATGATTTTGGTGCAACATGCGCTTTAATCTATGGCCACTCCATGTGCACTAACTTGTTTCATGCAAATTGCCATAAGCAATTACATCAATGCTTCATCGCAGCCCCATGTTTCTTGAATTTACAACCACCACCCCGAGCGCTCTGTCAGTTGATCGTTCTGTTCTGCCTTCTGTTCTGGGTGACCACAGGCAGCGCCACCTTCAGCTTTGGAGGAGCGTGTCGTCCATTGCATCTCCTATCATTTGGACGTTCTCGCACCCTAGGATGGATTGGACTTCATCAGATTGGGAGCATCATTCACAAAAGGCATTTTGGTGTTGTTGTGTACTGTCTCCGAGACATGCTGAGGATCATTAAACAGGACTGTGACTGTTAGAAGCAGGTAGTATTTGATTTGAGATTATTTTCAGCATTTGTGTTTTAATCTAAAGAGTGCAGATTGTTTTTTTTTTGTTTTTTTTATGTGATTCCTGTCGTGCACATAAAGCAATGAAGTGGTGCATTCTGGTTAGAATTCCTGCCTCAGGATGTCAGCTGGGGCTGTTGCTCACAGATGGCTGGAATATTTAAACTGTGGCTATGAACCTGTCGATGTAAGCTTCAGTCAGTAAAGTCTTTGAATCAAGTTCATAATGGTGGGTGCGCATAGATGCATCGGCTCATTACTCTCCTTTTCAGTGCTTTGATTGGCTGTTTTTATATATATATCACTGCTTGTTCTGCCACCATTCTGCTGGGCGAATAACATCTACAGTAGACACAGTCTATTAGAGATAGGATGACACAGTGAGTGGGCTGTTACAGTTGAGTTTCTCCGCTCCCATAGCATCCCGGTGTATATCACTAGGCGCCCCGCTGACCGCAGCAAAAGCGAGACTGCGGGGTGGCACTCAGGTGATGCTACAGAGGTGGCCACACAAACAGCCGCTTCTTAGCATTTTTCTGACCAGCGCAAGATCACTGGCAAATCAGATAGATGAACTGAAGCTACAAGTTACCAAGCAACCATCAGCAACCTCTTGGCTGCTGATGGTGATACCTTTCTGGCAGAGGAGCTGAACCAGCAGCTAGTGAAGTTGCAGTATCGTTGGTAACACAGTGAGTGAGCTGGAAGCAGCAGCTGTATTTCCTAAATAGCAAAAAAAAAAGTAGACACATAGACACATTTAGTAGTAGACACATTTCATTTATGCAGTTAAGAGTTGAGTCACACCTGGTTGTTTCCTATTACAAGGACAGTCTGATGTTTTAATTCCTGAGCAGCTTCACTGTGCACCTTAATGGTAATAATGTCAGTGGAACATTTTCTGTTCTTCCACCTTCTTGACTCCAATTTATGTCTTGTTGAGGAATTGAATCGGCAACCCTTAAGTCTTAAGGCACTTGCGACTTACGCACAGAATGACTTGGGTCAGTATAATGATTCTTGGATAACACGTTTAGATCTGTGACAGTATGCCTTTTCTCAGAATTTTGACAAATACAAAAGGGGTTAAATACAAATGCAATAAAATGTAAGGACTGTATTCTCAAGGTCGGGCACTACCCCAGCGCCCTCTGCTGGCAGGTTTTGGGGTGAAAACATCGCAGAACTCAGTACAAATACATGTCATTTGGTCACTTTTCATAGGGGTCAGACTCGTCAGTAAAGTCAGTGTAATGTACAGAGGTTAATTTCAGGGCAGTTTGATGTATAAATCTCATCTTTCCAAGAAATGATGGCTCTCAGCTGGCTGTTAGAAGCAGGTGAGACACTAAACCAAACCAGCTGATTTCAGCGGACAAGCATACAGTCCAAACGTGTTTTCACCAAGCGGCCAGACATGGAGGTTTGAATTCTCACCTTTGGGTTTGCCGGGTGTGATGTACGAGGGCTGTCAATAAAGTATATGTCCTTTTTATTTTTTTCAAAAACTATATGGATTTCATTCATATGTTTTTACGTCAGACATGCTTGAACCCTCGTGCGCATGCGTGAGTTTTTCCACGCCTGTCGGTGACGTCATTCGCCTGTGAGCACTCCTTGTGGGAGGAGTCGTCCAGCCCTCGTTGGAATTCCATTGTCTGAGAAGTTGCTGAGAGACTGGCGCTTTGTTTGATCAAAATTTTTTTAAACCTGTGAGGCACATCGAAGTGAACAAGGTTCGAAAAATTAAGCTGGTTTTCGGTGAAAATTTTAATGGCTGATGAGAGATTTTGAGGTGATACTGTCGCTTTAAGGACTTCCCACGGAGCGGGACGTCGCGCAGCGCTCTCAGGTGCCGTCGTCAGCCTGTTTCAAGCTGAAAACCTCCACATTTCAGGCTCTATTGATCCAGGACGTCGTGAGAGAACAGAGAAGTTTCAGAAGAAGTCGGTTTCAGCATTTTATCCGGATATTCCACTGTTAAAGGAGATTTTTTTAATGAAAGACGTGCGGACGGGTCCGCCGTCGGGACGCAGCCGGCGCGGTGTGGCGCCACAGGAAAACACCTCCGTGTTGATAACCATTTGTAAAATCCAGGCGGCCTTTGATGGCTTTCAGTGGAGTGAGTATATGAGAAATTGTTTAACAGCTGGGCATGTTCCAACTTGTCCTTAAGGCTTCCAACAGAGGTGTTTTTCGTGTGGCGGAGCATCGCGGCGGCTGTGAGCCGACGCTGCAATCCGTCCGCACGTCTTTCATTAAAAAAAATCTCCTTTAACAGTGGAATATCCGGATAAAATGCTGAAACCGACTTATTCTGAAACTTCTCTGTTCTCTCACGACGTCCTGGATCAATAGAGCCTGAAATGTGGAGGTTTTCAGCTTGAAACAGGCTGACGACGGCGCCTGGGAGCGTTGCGCGACGTCCCGCTCCGTGGGAAGTCCTTAAAGCGACAGTATCACCTCAAAATCTCTCATCAGCCGTTAAAATTTTCACCGAAAACCAGCTTAATTTTTCAAACCGTGTCCACTTCGATGTGCCCCACAGGTTTAGAAAAAATTTTGATCAAACAAAGCGCCAGTCTCTCAGCAACTTCTCAGACAAAGGAATTCCGACGAGGGGCTGGACGACTCCTCCCACAAGGAGTGCTCAGAGGCGAATGTCGTCACCGACAGGCGTGGAAAAACTCATGCATGCGCACGAGGGTTCAAGCATGTCTGACGTAAAAACATATGAATGAAATCCATATAGTTTTGAAAAAAATAAAAAGGACCTATACTTTATTGACAGACCTCGTATACCCGACCTCACCAATTAAAGCATACTGATGGGCAACAATATATAGCGACATCATGTACTCCAAATCACAGTACTGCTTGCTCTCCTGTGAACATGTTGGTCTAAGAGTGAGGTGGGTGTCAGGTGCAGAGAAAATCCAGCACTGTTCAGCTGTACAAGGAATACAACAGTCAGCCGCACTTTACGTAAGCAGATTCACAACGCATGTATACCTCCATATCAACGCTGGCCACCTGCAATTGTAATATTAATACGGTGGCACATTATGCATTAAGGAGAAAAAACCTCCTCTCTCTCTATATGCATAAAATATACAATGAAAGTAAATCAAAATAACCATTTAATGAAATAAGTAAACACTCACAGCCTAGAGAAAAAAAAAACTTCATCGTTCTGGTGCACTGCTTTATGCTGCATTTACACATAGGCAGGACGCATTACGAATGCCATATTTGCGTCATTCTTGGCACATTCCTGACATTCTTAACGTGACTTAATGCATCTGAACAGGTTTCTTAATAGTGCGTGTTGGTGCGTGATATTCGTGATTTTCGTGGAGCCTGTTTTTGGCTGTCAAATAAAATCTTCCACAAATGTCACACACCACCCTCACTCCTGCAGGTGCTCCACCTGCTGCTGCTGCTGTGCCTGATGTTTGGGAAAACGAGCGAGACGATAGCCATGTGGAGCCACACATCTGATTCTCTCAGTCTCCTCCTCTCTTGCACCACTCCATGGCACAGAGCCCAACTAAGCATGCACTCCCAAAGTTCTTCTGCTGTGGATTTTGAGGAGCAAACTGGAGCAATCTGAACTGTTTCAGCAGCTGATGGATGATATGTGTGTGTGTGTGTGTGTGTGTGTGGAGACAATTCGCATCATCACAATGTGACAGACTGTAATGATTATAATAACGAACATTATTCTTGATCGTGCGTAATGTTCCTGATAATTCACCAGAAACATGTGCCTATTAATCGTAACACGTGGTATCAGTTTGCAGCAGTTCCTGAGGAACCTGATGCCTCTGCTCAAATCATCACATTCTGATCAGCGGCCGAGAATGTATACTGCGTGGCATTCGTGACTTGTCATCGTTATGTGTAAACGCAGCATTACCTCAGGTAGCGTTGGTGGCTGCTGTCTGCAGCTCACCCTGACAGGATGCTGTTATCCAATAACGTGAGAATTCCTTTTACATGTGTCAACTTCTTCACTACCACAGCACTGTGTACCCTGCACAGTCCCAGTTTAAAGGGAAAGCCAGCTGCCGTCTGATTGGTTGGTATCATACTGAGCTCTAATGGACACATGCCTAAATAACATGTAAACCCAATCCTTCTGCACCCAGTTCCCACCTTTGCACAAGTATTTTCAACCACTTCCAAAAGTTCCTGTACTGCGCACTGACATGCCCCAAAATGGATGGGCATGCTCTGCACACTTGTTATTGCATCCGCTGTTAAAATGGTCCTGTTAATGTCTCATGAAACCAGTCAACTTCCTTTAAAGAATACTTTCAGATAAGGCTTTTATGATAGATTCCTTCATGGCTTTGTTTGACTTCTTCTATTGAAGGTATTCAGAGAGAGACCCATGTTGAAGTGAGAGCATTTTACTGCCTCTAGGTTAGAAATAAATTATCCATCAAGTGATCTTGTTGATCCTGTCAAGGTCCTCTTCCATTCTTTTTTTTTTTTTTTTTGTCCTCCTCAAAAATCTACTTTTTTTTTTTAACATTCTGTTGATGCCAATCTGGATATGTGAATGCGAGAGATTCGCACATGCAGACATATCTGTGGACATTGCAGATAAGCTGTGGGTCTGGCAGGCCAAGTAATAAAAGAAATAACATTCTGATTAATTGCAGGTGATTGTGGGTGGATGAAATAAATTGCTATAGAACCAAACTATTTACTACATCACTGAAATTGATAACATTTTTACGGCTGTGTTTCGTCACACACTAATTTTCAGACTCTCCGCGAGGCTACGCAATTGTGGAGGATCCATTTCTGCAACTTCACTCAACTGTTACTGAGCCTCACGGATGTGGCACAGGTTAAAATCAGTCCCAGAGCACATTCTAGACATGTTCAGCTGTGTGCTGAGACTCCTGCCTCTGTACTCAATTATCGTGTGGCACCAATTACCTTTTGTAACATTATCCATCAGAAATTAGCTCAAGTTATGTTTAATCCTGTGGGAACACATGCTGTGTTGCTACGGAGCTGCAGAGATGGAGAAGCGTAAATCAGGCATTAGTGGTTAACACTATTGCCTCACAGCAAGAAGGCTGTGGGTTTGTGTCGCACCTGAGGCCTTTCTGTATGGAGTTTGCATGTTCTCCCCGTGTTTGCGTGGGTTCCCTCCAGGTGCTCTGGCTTCCTCCCACTTCCAAAGACATGCATGTTAGGTGAATTGGAAATTTAAATTGTCTGTAGGTGTGTGTGCGTGTGTGAATGCCTTGGCTGTCTATATGTGGCCCTGCAATAGACCTGGCGTCCTGTCCAGGGTGCACCCCACCTCAGCACATTTATTATGGTTTTCTGAAATCTCATTGTACCTTTCTTTATTAAGTGTATTATCTTTGCCAAGGGCACTGACATTCAACATTCAAGATTCTTTTATTTGTCCCCAAGGGAAATTTGTCTTGGACACACAGGCAGCCACATAAAATACACTAACCAAGTACAGACATGACAAGACAGACCCAGACAATACAATACAATCACAATGACACATTAACGACCTGCTCTTTGGTTTGAGTTTCAGGAGGTTCACTGATATAGGGATACAACCCCATACCATGACAGCCCTGGCTTCAGTGTGCTACAGATAAGGTCTGGATGGTCCCTGTTTGCTTTGATACGGAGCACACAGTGTCCATTTCTTCCAAAAAATGTGGAACACTGATTCGTCTGACGGCAATACCATTTCCACTGTGTGATGGTTTAACCCAGATGCTCCTAGTCAGAGAACCCAGCACTGCTTCTGGACAAGATTAACATAAGGCATCTTTTTATACACTAAAGTTATGAGTTTCATTTTAGAATGTAACATTGTATTGTAGTGCCTGATGAAGGTAATTCCTTGCCCATGTGGTTGGTATCAGCTGTTGATGAATCTTGTAGTATGCTTTCTGAGGAACTGGAGACTGAGACACAATAACCATTGTATTGTAGTGCCTGATGAAGATAATTCCTTGTCCATGTGGTTGTATCAGCTATTGATGAATCTTGTAGTAGTGCCTTCTGAGGGACTGGAGATTACGGGTGTTAAGTTTAGGCTTTGCGCCCTTGCCCTTTAGAATCCAAATTCAGGAATGGAAATACATGAACGATATGATAATGATATGAAGTTGACCACACAAAAACATGAAGTATCTTGGAATGTCTTAGGTTCATATGGTCTGCAATGACATAAAAAATCACTTGCTTCACTTAATTGACCTGGATAAGGGAGGCTGCATGTACTGTGATCATTACCATGCTGGAGCATGGACCTAGGACGTCACATGACTGACACAACTGTTTCTATTTAACATTACAACTAATATTATTATTTTCTGTGAATATTATAAACGGGTTGTTTGGAAGGTATGAAACCCTTGACGGGTATTGTTTGTGCTGTCCTTTGTTATGGATCTGTTTGTAAAGTCAAAGGCCACAGATTGTGAAAGAATGTGCAGAATTATTTTTATTTGTGGTAATTCGCATAATCATCATTACATCTGAGCAGAGAATAACTGACTTCAGGACATGTGGCGCCAAACAGCAACAGTCTCGTCCCTCTGGTTCAGTTCTGACTGAGAACAGCAAAGACCTTGGAGTACAAAGACAATAGGTTTGATTCTGTGAGTACACAGGAAGGTCTCCTCACATTGTTGTGCTAATCACATTAGCGGGCACAGACATGAGGCAAGACAGGTTACGAGGCAAAGGGCAGCGGGGGTTTTTGCTATCCTGATTGGAGGAGGCTTTGGGCTTGTTTTTAATCTCAGCGTCACCTTGCAGAGGGAAACTGCCATCTGTACTTTCTCTCACAGTCTGCCTCAGTTTTTCTCCTTTCCACTCTCTGTGACTTTATCTAGAAGAACTACTGCACCTCAACCACCACTGATTGTGTCTTTTTGTTCAGCAGTGCACATTTCTTTTCTTGTTATCAACTGCCTACACGCACAGCAGTGAGCTGCTGGTGAATGCTTTCATTTGTCTTCTTGGCACCACCCTGATAACTGGCTAAATGTGGAGTTGTTCCTTTGTGACATGCTCCCCCTGGTTCATACAGTTGTGGCCAGAAGTTTACATACACCGATTGCAGATATGAATGTCATGGCAAATTTGGCTTTTAGTGCTTTTTTTAAAACTTCTTTTTTCTGAGGCAGAATTAAATGATGATATAACATCTTTAATGTAAAAAAAAAGACATTTGGTTACACACGTTTCAGTGTACTTTGGATTTTAAAAAACTTAACACAGGGTCAAAATTATACAGATATCCACTTAGATTATCAGTGGTGTTGAAAGATTTGAAATCTCTACTTTTGACTTCCTTATTGGTGATCATTATTGATGACAGCTGGTTTTGTATGTCAACATTCACTGGACTGATGTACAGTGGGACAGGCAGTGCAAAGCTGAGAAAGAATATTTTAGATTTACACAAGTCAGCAAAATGTTTTGGAGACATTTCCAAAAACACAGGAGATTCTGATATCATCAGTTCAACCACTGTACATTAGTACAACTTATTGGGAGGTGTAGCTAATTTCCCAATGTCTGGAGGTAGACCCAAATTGTTTCCCTCAGCTGAAGGCAGATTGATTCAGATGGTCAAGAACAACTCAAGAACCACCAAGGCACAGGGTTGCCTTGAACTGGTGAACTCAAAGCTGGTGAAAGAGTGGTACATAGTCACAGACAGAGAGGCTGCCATCCAACCCACCCACCCCTGCTTAAAATCAAGTTGTTGGGCTTCAGTGACCAGAGGTATGTTTTGTTAGGAGTCAAGGTGAGACACTGAAACCCAAGAACCCTGTTACTACTATGAAGGTGGGCAGCAGCATTATGCTGTAATTCTAGTTGTGCGTCTGGGTTTGCATCAGGAAGGATATCCAGCCGTGAAACGTATGCAAATACAACATGCAGATCCATATTGGATCTCCTGATACTGAACAAAAATAAAGGAGGAACCAAATGACATTAGCTCATATATTGCAGCTAGGAAGAGCGCACCCTAGGATTTATCCTGTTGAGGCTGACCTGTGTTTAACTTGCTGAAAAGGTACATGACCAACCCGTGGTGGGCACAGCTAATCAAAAAAGGTTGGCTTCAATAACCGTTAATTCCGCTAACTGAAAAGTTAACTTTTATAAAGCTTAAATCGATCCCCCCCCCCCCCCAAAAAAATAGCAGAGTTACAGACAAAAGCTAAACATGTGCTAACACTTGCGCGACTTTGGTGCACGCACTTGCATGACCTGTGTCGTCCAGGAGAGTAACTCGTCGTTAACAGGTGCAGACTGAATGTGAGAGGGGCGCTGGTGCATGCAGTTGCACAAAGAGAATTTTGAAATGTTCAAAAACTCTTTCATGCATAAGATTGTGCAGCGTGGGGCGATCTGTTCACCAACACTACGTGCAGCTCATCAAGGTGAGTAAGAAGAAGTGAACAGAGCGAGTGGTTGTGTCAGTGCAGCGCATCAGAGTGCAGATCCTCTGAAGGATTATAACGAGATGATAAATCTGTCATAAACATACTTTTACAGCTGCAACACAAGAAGGAAAGAGCATGCAGCTGTTTTGCCAAGCAATGACAATGCAACATGGCAAAAAATTACCTTTATAGGACAGCTCCAAATCCTTTCTCCAGCCATTCAGCGCACGCAAACGGCTGCTGCTGGCGCAGTCCTCTGTGATTCAGGAGCAATTAGAGCCGTTTTCACCAGCCAACTTGAAGAGAAAATGCTAAACCGCTACAAATAATTATTTTATATATGCAGCGTCCAGCACAGAGCATGTGGCAGCCGGTGGAACAAAGCACGGTGTCCAGCTGGGAACACAGTGGGTGGGATCATCACGACGATGTGGCGTGCAAGTATGTCCATCAGGTGTCAGTACACCTTAAACCAATATCTTATAGTATTGACTACACTTTCAGCTACTGATACTGAGTAAATTCAAAGGCAATCACAAACAACAGTGAGCCAGCACTTCTGTCTAAGATCAGCCTTCTCTCAGCAAAAGGACACCTGGTGACCAGAGAGGAAAAAAAGGGGGGAGACAAAAAAGATAATTTCTTTTCACAGCCATACAGTCTTGCAGACGTGTCACAGGAGACATGCACAACAATGCAGTTTTGACTTATGGTTAAAATTTTAAGCAAACTAATTCTGGACAAGTTATCGAAATTCATGTCCACTCTGTTGTTTTACAAATATGGAAATATCAGTTATATGTTTTAGTTTTAAAGTAATGCACTAATTCTGAAGGTTTGAGTGTTACAAATACATGTTGCCAAAGGCATTATGGGACAATTTTGATGAGCTGCTTTCATCACTTCCTCCCCCCCCTTCATCAAAATGCAGAGAACACTGCCATCTACTGAATGGGAGTGTAAATAGACAACACTACCATTTGTGTGCGGTATTGAGGTATCAAATCGCATTGATACTGTCTGATTAGGCTGCAATTAAGCGCTGCACTGCACATGAACAACAGCATTAACGTCATCCCAACATAAAAGTCGTTGTATATTGTGCTCTTGTCAATGTATGATCTGGATTTATAAATGTTGTTATTGTGTTGTTTTTATGTAAACCTGCAAGATCTCATGTTGTTTACAGCCTCAACACTGCATTTAATCTATTATTAGACTCTATTGGCTTTGCTCAAAAAGTAAATGAGTCCACCCACCACTTAATCATATCTTGATCTTGTTCTGACTTATGGTATGGAAATAGAAGACTTAACAGTATTCCCTGAAAACTCCCTTCTGTCTGATCATTTCTTAATAACATTTACATTTACTCTGATGGACTACCCAGCAGTGGGGAATAAGTTTCATTACACTAGAAGTCTTTCAGAAAGCGCTGTAACTAGGTTTAAGGATATGATTCCTTCTTTATGTTCTCTAATGCCATATACCAACACAGTGCAGAGTCGCTACCTAAACTCTGTAAGTGAGATAGAGTATCTCATCAATAGTTTTACATCCTCATTGAAGACAACTTTGGATGCTGTAGCTCCTCTAAAAAAGAGAGCTTTAAATCAGAAGTGCCTGACTCCGTGGTATAACTCACAAACCCGTAGCTTAAAGCAGATAACCCGTAAGTTGGAGAGGAAATGGCGGTCTCACTAATTTAGAAGATCTTCACTTAGCCTGGAAAAAGAGTCTGTTGCTCTATAAAAAGCCCTCCGTAAAGCTAGGACATCTTTCTACTCATCACTAATTGAAGAAAATAAGAACAACCCCAGGTTTCTTTTCAGCACTGTAGCCAGGCTGACAAAGAGTCAGAGCTCTATTGAGTATTCCATTAACTTTAACTAGTAATGACTTCATGACTTTCTTTGCTAACAAAATTTTAACTATTAGAGAAAAATTACTCCTAACCATCCAAAGACATATCGTTATCTTTGGCTGCTTTCAGTGATGCCCGGTATTTGGTTTAGACTCTTTCCTCTCGATTATTCTGTCTGAGTTATTTTCATTAGTTACTTCATCCAAACCATCAACATGTTTATTAGACCCCATTCCTACCAGGCTGCTCAAGGAAGCCCTACCATTATTTAATGCTTCGATCTTAATATGATCAATCTATCGTTGTTAGTTGGCTATGTACCACAGGCTTTTAAGGTGGGCAGTAATTAACCATTACTTAAAAAGCCATCACTTGACCCAGCTATCTTAGCTAATTATAGGCCAATCTCCAACCTTCCTTTTCTCTCAAAATTCTGAAAGGGTAGTTGTAAAACAGCTAACTGATCATCTGCAGAGGAATGGTCTATTTGAAGAGTTTCAGTCAGGTTTTAGAATTCCTCATAGTACAGAAACAGCATTAGTGAAGGTTACAAATGATCTTCTTATGGCCTCGGACAGTGGACTCATCTCTGTGCTTGTTCTGTTAGACCTCAGTGCTGCTTTGATACTGTTGACCATAAAATTTTATTACAGAGATTAGAGCATGCCATAGGTATTAAAGGCACTGCGCCTGCGGTGGTTTGATCATATTGTCTAATAGATTACAATTTGTTCATGTACATGGGGAATCTTCTTCACAGACTAGGGTTAATTATGGAGTTCCACAAGGTTCTGTGCTAGGACCAATTTTATTCACTTTATACATGCTTCCCTTAGGCAGTATTATCAATCAATCAATCAGTTTTTTTTATATAGTGCCAAATCACAACAAACAGTTGCCCCCAAGGCGCTTTATATTATTATTAGACGGTATTGCTTAAATTTTCATTGTTACGCAGATGATACCCAGCTTTATCTATCCATGAAGCCAGAGGACACACACCAATTAGCTAAACTGCAGGATTGTCTTACAGACATAAAGACATGGATGACCTCTTAATTCCTGCTTTTAAACTCAGATAAAACTGAAGTTATTGTACTTGGCCCCACAAATCTTAGAAACATGGTGTCTAACCAGATCCTTACTCTGGATGGCATTATCCTGACCTCTAGTAATACTGTGAGAAATCTTGGAGTCATTTTGATCAGGATATGTCATTCAAAGCGGCATATTAAACAAATATGTAGGACTGCTTTTTTGCATTTACGCATATCTCTAAAATCAGAAAGGTCTTGTCTCAGAGTGATGCTGAAAAACTAATTCATGCATTTATTTCCTCTAGGCTGGACTATTGTAATTCATTATTATCAGGTTGTCCTAAAAAGTTCCCTAAAAAGCCTTCAGTTAATTCAAATGCTGCAGCTAGAGTACTGACGGGGACTAGAAGGAGAGAGGCATATCTCACCCATATGGCCTCTCTTCATTGGCTTCCTGTTAATTCTAGAATAGAATTTAAAATTCTTCTTCTTACTTATAAGGTTTTTGAATAATCAGGTCCCATCTTATCTTAGGGACCTCGTAGTACCATATCCACCCCAATAGAGCGCTTCGCTCTCAGACTGCAGGCTTACTTGTAGTTTCCTAGGGTTTGTAAGAGTAGAATGGGAGGCAGAGTCTTCAGCTTTCAGGCTCCTCTCCAGCTCCCAATTCAGATCAGGGAGACAGACACCCTCTCTACTTTTAGGATAGGCTTAAAACTTTCCTTTTTGCTAAAGCTTATAGTTAGGGCTGGATCAGGTGACCCTGAACCATCCCTTAGTTATGCTGCTAGAGACGTAGACTGCTGGGGGGTTCCCATGATGCACTGTTTCTTTCTCTTTTTGCTCTGTATGCACCACTCTGCATTTAATCATTAGTGATCGATCTCTGCTCCCCTCCACAACATGTCTTTTTCCTGGTTCTCTCCCTCAGCCCCAACCAGTCCCAGCAGAAGACTGCCCCTCCCTGAGCCTGGTTCTGCTGGAGGTTTCTTCCTGTTGAAAGGGAGTTTTTCCTTCCTCTGTAGCCAAGTGCTTGCTCACAGGGGGTCGTTTTGACCGTTGGGGTTTTACATAATTATTGTATGGCCTTGCCTTACAATATAAAGCGCCTTGGGGCAACTGTTTGTTGTGATTTGGCGCTATATAAAAAAAATGATTGATTGATTGATTGTTTCGCCATTATATACAGTGGGCGGGGAATCTCTGTGAGCCACGATCGCGTCATGTTCATGTCATCCTGGAGGAAACTGAAGTTTGTTCTTTAACATCCTGCTTATTGTCCTTTACAACAGTTTATTTCCAGAATGAATGTATATAAAATGTTTGAAATTCGGTTTGTGTTTATGAAGTTCCACGCAGGTTAACTTAGCAGATGCAGAATATTTGGAATGTTTGTTTTAGAAAGTTTTCAGGGTCTCATGCAGTAGTTTCTTAAAATGTTATGAAAGGCATTTTGGTTGTATAATGTATAGTGAATTGTATAATGTTCATTTGCAATTGTCGTCTTGTGGTTTCTCAGTGTTATTTTGACTGCAGCAATTCTCTGGTTTGCAAGGGATTATGGGATATCTCAGTGTGGTGAAGTGTGGTACTTTAAAATGATATACTATCATGAAACTAAAATAAACAAAAAACTGCAATTTTGACACCCCCTGTAAAGTTACTGTAACTTGTGTGTTGGTTTTTACATGTGTGTGATGGTGGTCCACTTATATGAGGTGTTCTGAATATGTTGGTCTATTTACACTCCCATCCAGTAGATGGCAGTGGTCTCTGGATTTGACAGAGGGAGGGAGAAGAAAGTGATAAGAGCAGCTCATTTGAATTTTCCCATAATGCCTTTTGGCACGTGTCTGTTTAACACTCAAACCTTCAGGAATTAGTGCATTATTTTAAAAAAATATTTGCAGTATCATATCTTCACTTTGTAAAAATGACAGAGTTGCCATTAATTTCACTAAACTGTCCGGAATAGTTGGTTTTAAGTGAAACCATGAGTGAAAGGTGCTTTGCGCTTCATGTCTCCTGCCCACCTATGTGAGTATTGGCATGTTGAAAGTAAATGACATTTTTTTTCTTTGCAATAGCAGCTAGCAGCTGGTCTGCCCACTTTTACTGGGGGAGGACTGAGCTTCTCACAGCAGTCTGTTTATTGGAAAGCACATGACAGGAATTAACAGTAGGATTTTAGGTTTTACAGATGTTTCTGGACCATTCAGCTTTACTCACTATGCCAGCAACAAAAATATTAGCGGACTGAAAGTTATCGGAACCAAATTTAGCGGAAGCTAATTGGTCCACTGATGGTTTTCAAAGTACCTGAAAATGTAATCCGCTAATAAAAATGCTAGCTTTGCTAATTAGCAGTTAGCGGAATTAGCAGATCTATGCCCACCACTGGACACAACCCTATAACTGTTAGGATGTTCAAATACATACCATTGGATCTTTTGTGTGCTGTTATTGTTTTCTGCTACTTACAGGATCGTAATATGCTGGTGAACTCCTCCCAGCATGCTGTGGGTCATCGTGCTCAGCTCCTGCTGCAGACACTCAGTGAAAACGACACTCATTGCGTCCAGTTCAGCTACTTTCTGTACAGTCGTGATGGCCATAGCCCAGGGGCTCTACGGGCGTATGTACGAGTCAACGGAGGTCCACTCGGCAACTCGGTGTGGAAACACGTTCAGGTTCTCACGGCAAGCAGTGGCACCAGGTCGAGCTTGCGGTCAGCACCTTCTGGCCTAATGAATACAGGTAGGAACTTTTTTTGTGACCTCCATCCACCCATGTGATGAACTCATATTGATATATGTGTCAGTAAAAGCAGAGCAGATTGATATTATAGTGATGAGACAGGATGATAGGAAAAACTCACAAACCATGTTGACCCGCTACCTGACCAACCCTTCAGAGATGTATAAGACGCATCGGTCAAAATAAGACCTCGGCTATTCTCCGTGGAGCAGTTCGGAGAGCCGCTTCATAGAAGTGCAGCAGATAACAGATATTTACAGAGGAATCCTTCAAATCTGGAAAGAAGCACCAAAGTTGGCACAAATACTCCTTAGACATTACTCTTTTGAAAAAACTGAGTAGCCACGTGAATTTTCAGTAGGCGGCCAGGTAGGGTCAATTCAAAAATGTTTCAGTCATATTTAAAGCTATACCACATTATTTGTCTGATCACAACAATACCAAAAGGTATAGTTTGGACTATCTATTACTGAATGTTATGGAGTTATGGGGTAAAACAGCAAGAATGATAACAAAGGTCAGCATTAGTTTGTACAGGGGTCAGATGTTAAAGTTGCTCTAAATATTGTAAAATGTAATGCAAATTATTGGTTGAGTTAATAGGGTTTTAAAAAGGAATAGTTTGCACTATGTGGCATACTTAGTTATCACGTTACAGGGTAACATATGTCACATGTCATAGAATCCAATGGACGTCGACATTGCTCTACCTTTACCTTGCAGACCAAGCATTCAACACAGTCAAACTATTTCAGTTATTAATCCTATTAGTTCAACCAATAATTTGCACCACTTTTTACCAAAATTGGAGCGACTTTAACTTCTACCCCTGTACAAACTGAAATTGACCTTTGTCACCATTCTTGTTGTTTTTACCCCATAACTCCATAACATTCAGTCATACATAGTCCAAACTATACCTTTTGGTATCGTTGTGATCAGACAAATAATGTGGTATAGTTTTCAATATGATTGGAGCATTTTTAAATTTTGACCCCTGTATAATTCTTCAATTAACCCCTACCTGGCCGCCTACTGAAAATTCAAGTGGCTACTCAGTTTTTTCAAGAGAGTAATGTCTAGGGCCCTGTCCCACTGGCATTTAAGAGCATTTGCGTATGGATTGTGCACAAAATTGGCCCATATTCGCCAAACATCCGCAATATCCGTGTAACATGCTTGTATGAGTCGGCCGTCATCCGAACACGCCCGTGATCATCTGCAGAGGCACGCGTGTCCGCAGCCAGGATTTTTGAGCTGTTCAAAAATCTGAAAGCGGATAACATCCGCCTCACATACTCCATATATACTCAATTCATACACAGAACATACTCACCCTATGCGCTCTATATCTGCGTTAACCGCTGATATCCGCAACTGACGGGGATTTGCAGCTTGACAGCGGACTGAGACAGTGTGTAAAACAGATATATTGCATGCCCATCATGTCCACATCACAAACTAAAATATGTTGTAGCGACTGCATACAGATTGGCCACGAATAAAGCGTTTTTATTACACCTGCTTTGCAGCTGACTTGCGGACATTCTGTGAATGCATAACAAACATGTCACGTAAACCCAAAGTATTATATGTGGCAGAAAGCGACATACCTGCCAGTCAATGCCGGTCCGGCTGTGTAGATCCACAAAGACGTAGCTGCTGCAATCCAGGACTTTTATTTAACACCAACAAAGGAAGAGTTGCTGTTTATAGCCACAACTCACGCTGAAGTCTGTTTTCTGTGAGGCTTTCAAAAAAAAAAAAAGGAAAAAAAAAAAAAAAAAACACCGTCTCACACCCCCCTCCTGCTCCCCAAACTCATGAACAGTTAACCCTCGCATGACAACAAGAACATTAACTCTGTGATCAACTTGTCCAAGTCCAGCAAATACTCCAGAGCCTGTATTGTTGGTGTGAATAGTGATGCTGACGGCCCGAGTGAGCTTATTTATGACCGCAATGCACATGCCGTGCACGCACAACACGTGCGTGATGCATTCATAATACACCCGTAACGCTGCCGTGATAATCTCAATGTGTCGGATCAGTTTCCTCACTACATGCGTTATATAACCATGATTGTTCATTATATATTCGCTACATTTGTCATTTTTGGCCATTTTTTGCGGACAACAACGAACACCCGCAATTTGTAGACTCAATTCATGCGCAATTGATCCTCTCCCCAGTGGGACAGGGCCCTAAGGAGTATTTGTGCCAACTTTGGTGCTTCTTTCCAGAAATGAACAAGTGTTACAGTTATCTGCTCCACTATCAGGAACATGCCCTGAAATATGCAACATCACTGCTGGTGAAAACACTAGCAGTGTCTAGTATAGTCGTGATCAGATCCGGCAGCCATGATGAAATGCATTCACTATGGATGCAAGTTGGAATAAAGCCTCTGATTCACTTAAGAATGTAGTCAATGCCAGTGGTTCAGGGCCATAAAAAGGCTTACAGTGATATGCTTGATTTAGAATTTCCCGCCTGAGGCCTGATTACGGCATACTTGGCAAACTCCAAAAGAACAACAACAACGACAAAACCTGTATAGCTTTACAGCCTCTACTTACACCCATTCTTTGGCTTTGCAGCTGTTTGAGTGTGTGACATTGGTCAGTTGATGGTGCAGTTAAGTCAGTGTGCGGATCTGTTAATCCAATTATTTTTTTTATTTTTTGCAAACACTGAGGAGCTGTCAAAGAGCCATTAAGTTGATCCGTGTGCATTCTATCAAGAACTGTCAGTTGCTCCGCTGTAATTAAATTCGATTTGGCTGTGACCTTCACAAGGTAAATAATAGTCCTTTGAACAAACAGGCTCTGGATGTGGAGTGTCATTGCTCTAACATCATCACACTAGCTGACAACGAGCTGTATGTTAGGCTGACGTATGCCAAATTTCTAATCATCTGTTGGTTTTCCCCCAAATTAGTAAAGGCACCTTGACACTTGCACAAATTTGATCCCTGCACTGGCATGCAATCTTGTGTGCCAATGAGTAAACTCGTCGTAAACTGTTGTAAACTGTGCATGAATTGTGTGCTGCTGCATGCCAGTGCGCAAATTTTGAAATGTTAAAAACTTCTGGCATGCATTGATTTTGTGAACTAGTCGTGAACATTGCGCAACCTATTCAAAAACACTGTGTGTCATTGTGCGCAGGGCATCTGAACGATTATGAGGAAATGTTACATCTATAATAAACATAACTTTACAGATACATTATCTAACTCATCAGAGGGAAAGAAAATGCAACTGTTTTAACCAATCCATTACAGTATACAAGGGCTGTCAATAAAGTAACGGTCCTTTTATTTTTTTCAAAAACTATATGGATTTCATTCATATGTTTTTACGTCAGACATGCTTGAACCCTCGTGCGCATGCGTGAGTTTTTCCACGCCTGTCGGTGACGTCATTCGCCTGTGAGCACTCCTTGTGGGAGGAGTCGTCCAGCCCCTCGTCGGAATTCCTTTGTCTGAGAAGTTGCTGAGAGACTGGCGCGTTGTTTGATCAAAATTTTTTCTAAACCTGTGAGACAACTTCGAAGTGGACAGCCTGTTTAAGCTGAAAACCTCCACATTTCAGGCTCTATTGATCCAGGACGTCGTGAGAGAACAGAGAAGTTTCAGAAGAAGTCGGTTTCAGCATTTTATCCGGATATTCCACTGTTAAAGGAGATTTTTTAATGAAAGACGTGCGGACGGGTCCGCGCGTCTGTTGAAAGCCTTAAGGACAAGTTGGAACATGTCCTGCTGTTAAACAATTTCTCATATACTCACTCCACTGAAAGCCATCAAAAGCCGCCTGGATTTTACAAATGGTTATCAACACGGAGGTGTTTTTCCTGTGCCGCCGCACCGCGTCGGCTGCGTCCCGACGCGCGGACCCGTCCGCACGTCTTTCATTAAAAAATCTCCTTTAACAGTGGAATATCCGGATAAAATGCTGAAACCGACTTCTTCTGAAACTTCTCTGTTCTCTCACGACATCCTGAATCAATAGAGCCTGAAATGTGGAGGTTTTCAGCTTGAACAGGCTGACGACGGCGGCTGAGAGCGCTGAGCGACGTCTCGCACCGTGGGAAGTCCTTAAAGCGACAGAATCACCTCAAAATCTCTCATCAGCCGTTAAAATTTTCACTGAAAACCAGCTTAATTTTTCGAACCGTGTCCACTTCGATGTGTCTCACAGGTTTAGAAAAAATTTTGATCAAACAACGCGCCAGTCTCTCAGCAACTTCTCAGACAAAGGAATTCCGACGAGGGGCTTGGACGACTCCTCCCACAAGGAGTGCTCACAGGCGAATGACGTCACCGACAGGCGTGGAAAAACTCACGCATGCGCACGAGGGTTCAAGCATGTCTGACGTAAAAACATATGAATGAAATCCATATAGTTTTTGAAAAAAATAAAAAGGACCGTTGCTTTATTGACAGACCTCATACATGCAGCAAATGCCACTCTACATCACCTTCATCGACCTGACCAAGGGTTTCGACTTGGTCAGTCGAAGCAATCTCTTCAGGCTCCTGCAGAAGATCGGCTGTACTGCAAAACTCCTCACAGTGGTGTCTTTGTTCCATGAGAACATGCACAGTACAGTTTGCTTCAATGGCGCAACATCAGAGGCTTTCCCAGTTAGCAGTGGGGTGAAACACGGCTGTGTCCTTGTGCCGACGCTCTTCGGAATCTTCTTCTCCATGCTCCTCCAGTACGCCTTGAAGGATTGCAACGAGGGAGTGTACAGTCACATCAGGCTCGACGGCAAGCTCTTCAGCATCGCCCGACTTCTTACCAAGACCAAGTTGTGGAGGTACTCATCCGTGAGGTGTTCTTTGCAGAAGATGCAGCCTTGACATCACACTCCAAAGACGGTCTGCAGCAGCTTGTTAGTCGCCTCTCTCATGCCTGCAAGGAGTTCGGACTGACCATCAGTCTGAAGAAGACAAACGTCATGGTGCAGGGCACAGTTGCTCCCTCTAACATTGACATTGATGGGTACAGCCTGGAAGTCATGGAGCACTTTAAATATCTTGGGTCAACCATCTCTAACTCACTCTCCAATGATGCAGAGATGAACACCAGGATTGCGAAGGTGGCAGTAGTTATGCCAAGACTAAGCCACACAGTCTGGAACAACTCCAGCCTCACTGAGAAGACAAAACTGTGCGTCTATCAGACTTGCATGCTCAGCACACTCCTCTACAGTAGCAAGGCATGGATCCGAGATGGATCTGCATGTTGAGCTGACACCAGTTTTATGTCAGATGTCCTTCCTGATGCAACTCCACTTTACATGGAGAAATGTGGCACGGGTGGGGTTTGAACCGGGACCCTTCTGCCCTGAAACCAAGTGCACTAACCACTTGGTCACCACCCTTCTAAAAGTGATCATTAAGTCAACTTCTTCTTCTTCTTCTTCCTGCGTATGAGTGTTGTAAAGCTCATCCCTATTGCTCCCGGTGTGTAGTGAGCGCCATGTGTGGCAGCAACCTGACATCGGAGTGAATGTGAGGCTGCGTCTGATGCAGATGGAAAAGCGCTATATAAATGCAGTCCATTTACCATCCAACATTGTTGGCCTGTTGTTGAAGCCATGTCTCCATATCGTCATCTATGGTTGTAAGGTCGTGATGGGTGGGGGGAGGGCGAGGGATCTTACATTCACCGAGTATGTGAGCCGCGGTCTGGGCCTCCGCTCTGCACTCGCACGAAGCTGATGGTTTCAGCCCCCATCGATGCATATCTGCACCAAAACAACCCACACCGGCTCTGAATGATTTAAGGTTACCCACAGGCTATGGGGGAGGTCAGAACCTGAGGGTGCGATAGTGTTAGGGGCTACCGTTAGGTGGGCAGGGTAATGGTTTTAAGCCCATATCCTCATTCCAGGCCTCTATGATTTCGTAGTTGCGGCTATGGAGAGTTGATGATTGACTGTAGAAGGGGCGACTCAAATATTTTCATGTATAATTACTTAATTCTTTTACGTTGTGCTTATGTTATGCTTTGAAGTTTTTCTTCCTTAATATACAATTTGTTCAAGTCCATCAAAAGTTATGAGTTTAATTTACTCAAAAGCAAGACCATAGTAAACAAACTTGAAATATTTAAGAAAGTGCCCCAGGGAACACAACATGCCACCCAAAAACTATACAGCAGAATTTAAACTTAAGGTTATGAAGCATATAGTTGAAAACAGGAATTAAGCAGCACAAAGAAAACATGGAGTGAGTGAGAAACTTGTCAGGCACCAGAGAAAAGCAAAAGTAACTCTAAAAACCCAAAGAGGGCTAAATGTGGACTGATGGTGAGAGCTAGAGAAACAAGTCCACAGATGGGTCCTTGAACAGTGAGATGCTGGTTGAGGTTTATCACCAGTTACGTCTCCATGCCCAGGTAATTGCCAAGGGGATGAATATGACTAACTTTGCTGAGGGGACTTCTTGGTGTTTCAGCTTCATGCAGCGTAACACCAGTCAGTTAGAAGATGGACCACAATATGTCAGGAATTGCTGCCAGACTTCCAAGCCAAGGTCAACAATTTCCATGTTTACATTTAAAAGGAGTCAGTTGAGGTGGCTCGGGCATCTTTTCCAGATGCCCCCTGGACGCCTCACTGGAGAGGTGTTCCGGGCATGTCCCATTGGGAGGAGGCCCTGGGGAAGACCCAGGACACGCTGGAAGGATTACATCTCTCGGCTGGCTTGGGAACGCCTTGGGGTTCCCCCGGAGGAGCTGGGGGAGGTGTGTGTGGATCGGGAGGTCTGGGCGGCTTTGCTTGAGCTGCTGCCCCCGCGACCCGACTCCAGATAAAGCGGAAGAAAATGGATGGATGGATGGACATTTAAAAGGAAATTACTACAAAAGTAAAACCAGAGCATAAAATAAAAATAATTAAAATGGACAAGGTCTCCCTGACATTTGACAAAGCATTGGAGAGAAAGGGCCAAAAATTGTGGACATTGTGACAACTGGTCATGAGAAGTCACACTTCATGTAGAGATGGTTTGAATTTTCAAATGGAGGACCTTCCAAAAACTGAATTCCCCTCTACTGTTGTTGTGACCACAAAAGAGGAAGGGTGAATGGATGAAGGAATAAGGAAATTTTTGCTTATGAAGTGCAACTCAAAACATCTTTATGGTTTCTTTAAAACATCCAAAGCCCTAGTTGTGATGGACAGTATTTGAGCGCATATCACTACACAAATGAAAGATCAAATCAAAGCTTGCAACTCTATACTTCCACTCATCCCTGGATGCTGGACAATACTCCAGAAGCTTGATATTGCAATGAACTAGAGTTTTAAGGCTGTATTAATTACCTGTGGGAGAAGTGGATGGAAGATGGGGACTACAGTTTCTTGGCAACTGGGAAGATGGGCCAGGAAACTTCCAGGATGGTGTGAGATGGAGTGACAAAGCGATAGACTTCAGCAATAACCAAGACTATCCTGTCGGGATTCAGAAAGGCTGGAGTAATTGGGATGAATGCTGCTAGCAAGTCTGACAACACCCTTGGAGAGAAGGAGACGGCAATTCATATTCCCCAGGAGTTGGCAGGATTGTTTAGAAGTGACACAGAGGATGTGGATTCAGCGTTGAGTAGTGAGATGTGGAACTTTTTAAATGTGGCTTGTTACCAACACTATATAAATGGTAAATGAACTGCATTTATATAGCGCTTTTCCATCTGTATCAGACGCTCAAAGTGCTTTACAATAATGCCTCACATTCACCCCAATGTCAGGGTGCTGCCATACAAGGCGCTCACTACACACTGGGAGCAACTAGGGGATAAAGACGTTGCATAAGAGCCCTTAGTGATTTTCCGGTCAGGCTGGGATTTGAACCGAGGATCCTCTGGTCTCAAGCCCAACGCTTAAGCACTAGACCTTCACCTCCCCTTAGCTTGTATTCTTTAGGCTAGTATTTCCAGATTATTACAAAATGAAACATCCACACTGAACCAAAATCTAAGACTAGACTTGAGCTAGACGGAGGTCTTATATTGAGTGACCAACGTCCCTCAAGAGGCAACTGGATTGATGTCAAGTTACAAATAATTGTTGGACAGAAATACTGTGTACCTTTGCAGCTGTCGAATGTGTGGCTTATTCACAGTCAGGTTGTGATCTCTAATACAACTTCAAGTCAGTGTTTCTTTTCTCCTGCCTCTCACTTTTATAGTTACCTTATTAAACCTTTTAAAATGCACAATGACAGCTGGGCTGCGTGCTGTCAGACACCCCTACGCACTCTCAGCACGGGTGCGTCGTGTGTAAAATAACATGTTTAATCATGTCTTAAGTTGTAAATTTGCCTTTAAGATCATCACTCTTTTCTCCACATCCTTCCTTTGTGTCCTTGAGAGGAGTTACTTACATTTTTTTGTCCCAGAGTTCTGTAATCGATGTAGTAAACAGAGTCGACTGAGTCATAATAGTGGTGTAGTTTCAGCCAGGAGGCAGAGGTTCACATGTGTTTTTGAGGAGGAGTAAATGACTGAGGACAGGTTGTACAGCACATAAGAACGACATGAAACGCGTATTGTTGTTGAGAGTACAGTCTGTTAAAAGTACTGCTTGAACTGCTATTACCTTTATTTTTATATGTGCAAGAAAACACAAGAAGTCCTCATGTTTATTAGATTTTAATTTACAGCTTGACATATGATGTGTTTTTGCTTACAAGGTTTTTGAACCTTTTTAAAATGAATCTGTAGTCAGCTCTGTGTGTTTACAATCCAATCTCACACCACGTCATCATGGCATCAGGAAAAGTGATTTTATCTATTAGTTCATGATACCGTTATGAAATGGAGTAGATTTTCATGATGGTGTTATGAGAGTATGTTGTGGTATGGTGTCATGAAATGTGGGATGACGGGTGTTGGGTTGGGGTTATGGTTATGGTAAGCGAATGGTGAACACATTATGAATATCTAATACATTTCGTGATAGTATCACAAGAAACAAAACAAATCCCCTGGGCTGGTATATGGACAGGGAGATAATTTTTTTATAATTTTGCCTCTATACACCACCACAATGAAGTTGAAATGAAGCAATGATGTGCTTGTAGTCAGTGTTGGCAAAGTAACTTTGAAAAGTTACTTCATTAGTTACGTTTTACAGTTATATTTTACAGTTACTTTATACAGTTACTTCATTAGCAGCTGCGGACAACTTGTCGGCAGCTGCTGAATGTAATTAATAAAGTAACTCATAATCTAACTTGGTTATTTTTAAGATTTATCACTCAGCAAAGTAACTATTAGTTACTTTGCTTATTAGTTACTTTGCTGATTGCTCAATCTTAAGAGTAACCAAGTTAGATTACTAGTTACCTTATTACATTACTTATTAGTTGCGAGTTTTTAAAAGTAATTGCATAAAGCTGCTAATGAAGTAACTGCATAAAGTAACTGTATAAAGCAACTAAAACAGTAACTAAAAAAGTAACTCGTCAAAGTTACTTTCACAACACTGCTTGTAGTGTAGACTTTTAGCTTTAATTCAAGGAGTTTAATAAAAAATTGCATTAAATAAATGGACTGCATTTATATAACGCTTTTCATCTGCATCAGATGCTCATTGTGCTTTACAGTAATGCCTCACATTCACCCCAGTGTCAGGGTGTTGCCACACAAGGCGCTCACTCGACACCGGGAGCAACTACGGGCTTAATGCCCTTGCCCAAGGGCCCTTAGTAATTTTCCAGTCAGGCTGGGATTTGACCCAAGGATCCTCTGGTCTCAACCCCAACAGCTTAATCCCTAGACCATCACCTCCCCAATGTTGTCCCCATCAACCATTTAGGACTTGCATCCAGTCCAATGCAGGCTATTTCCACAGCCGTGGTCAGAACCCATTTACAGCTGGGTGAACTGAGATGATGTAGATGAAGTGTTATGTTTAAGGACAAAGACGGATAAGATGACCGGGAATCAAACCCAGATCTAAACTTTGGTAGCCCAACTCCGATTCCACTGAACTACCTGCTGAAGAGCCCATAGCAGTGTTCACACTACACTACACTGACAGTATCTCATTTCACCTTTTCCTTTGACCTCACGCTAAAATACGCCTTTTCAGGAGAAAGTAAGCTAAACAAACCACCCTCACAAAGTCACATCCTCCACAGCTTACACCACTAATCCTACCGCAGTCAAAAACCTCATCACTGTGGAATGACAGAGGGCCTTGTCTCGTAACACGTCACTGCTCCCTGAGACACAGACGGGAAGAGAATGGAGTGGAACAGGACGTGTTTTCTTTAACCGCAGTGTCTTTAACAACTGCAGGCGTGAGGATTTGAAGGAGAACCAAAACAGAAAAGGAGCCAAGCACACTTCCCCGGCACAGTCTCGGTATTCCCCAAAGACTTTTAGCTCTACAGCATGTTGGCTGCTACTTGTGCAACATTGAATGTTAAAGGGTTTTGTTGGAAGCAGCTCCACAGCAGGTTAAATATTATCACTTTGGATTTTAAGTGATAGGCAGACAGATTTAGTCTGCCATTAGAGTGCAGGGAACTTTTTTTGTTGCAGAAGTAAGGAAAAGGCACATTTTATTGTCTCAGAGTAAAATAAACCCCAGGAGGATACACATTGTTTTATAAAAGGCTGCTTTAAAATCCGCAGATTTCTTTGCCTACAGCACACGGGTGTGAAATATCAGTGGAGCTTTTTTGCACTGCATGCAGATGTGTGATTTTTCTCAAGTTTGCTTGTTACACAGTTTTTGGGTTAATTAAATATGTTGTTTACATCACGCAATCTGTACTTACACCCAGAAAATGACACTGTGGGATCAAAAATATTCAAAGGCAAAGACAGGATCTCTTTAAAGGATCCTTGGGTCCCATTGGAATGATTTTTGTGCCAAACGAGTGGTTAATTAGGGAGACTAAGATGAGGAATATCACTTGGATTTGAAGTGAGAGTCAGCTTCAAAATTTTGTCCATGTGGTTTGTTTCTCTGGTCATGATCCAGCAGGTTGAGTTGCCTCAGTGTTGAGGATTCCAGCAGCTGTAGTGCAGCAGATAACTGAAACAATTGTGCAAATGGTGATACAAGCACCAAAGTATTGGGACATTACTTCTGAGACATTACTCTTTTCCAAAAACCGACTGGCCACTTGAATTTTCAGTAGGCGCTCAGGTAGGGGTCAACTGAAGAATTACACAGGTGTCAAACTTAAAAAATGCTCAAATCATTTTGAAAACTACACCACATTATTTGTCTGATCGTAAAGATTCCAAAAAGGTATAGTTTGGACTATCTATGACTGAATGATCAGGAGTTATGGGGTAAAAACAACAAAAATGGTGACAGTTTGTATAGGGGTCAAAAGTTAAAGTTCCTTCAGTTTTGGTAAAAAAGTGATGCAAATTATTGGTTGAGCTAATAGTATTAATAAATGGAATAGTGTTGATTGTGTTGAATGTTTGATCTCCAAAGTAACGGTCAAACAAGGTCAACGTCCATTGGATTCTATGGCATGTGACATATGTTACCCCATAACATGATAACTAAGCATGATACATGGTCCAAATTATTCCTTTTTGCTCTAAATATTCTCGTAGCTGCTGCACTACTGGTGAAAGCCAAGGAGGCACCCACCCTTCACCTGACTATGGCAGATAGATGTTACCTTCAAGAGTTGAGAATGGACCAGTCGTCTGCCTGGGAGGTTGCCAAGGTGGTTCTTTGATATTGTGGATGCGATGACACACAACTCCAGCACATGCTCCCAGACTTTATTGGAAAGTAGTTCTCAGATAATCACATAAACTAAGAGGATTAATATGCGGAAAGCGCCGAACCCCTTGATTGTACCTGTCTGGATATTTGTAAGGTCTTTTTGTTGACTTAAAACTTTAGTATTTTTCAAGATATATATATATATATATATATATATATATATATATATATATATATATATATATATATACACATACCATACCCATGTTTTTAGTCTTTTCTTTCTGTCCATATCACAGTGGTGTTACAGTCCTCGTCAACCGTTTCTTAGGCAACGTCACATTTTCTGTCAAAGCAAAGATCTACCAGGTGGACTTGGACCATCTTTTCAACATGTTAATCTGTTTTTTGACATTTCAGGTCATTTCAGGTGGACTCATCTCTGTGCTTGTTCTGTTAGACCTCAGTGCTGCTTTTGATACTGTTGACCATAAAATTTTATTACAGAGATTAGAGCATGCCATAGGTATTAAAGGCACTGTGCTGCAGTGGTTTGAATCATATTTGTCTAATAGATTACAATTTGTTCATGTAAATGGGGAATCTTCTTCACAGACTAAAGTTAATTATGGAGTTCCACAAGGTTCTGTGCTAGGACCAATTTTATTCACTTTATACATGCTTCCCTTAGGCAGTATTATTAGACGGTATTGCTTAAATTTTCATTGTTACGCAGATAATACCCAGCTTTATCTATCCATGAAGCCAGAGGACACACACCAATTAGCTAAACTGCAGGATTGTCTTACAGACATAAAGACATGGATGACCTCTAATTTCCTGCTTTTAAACTCAGATAAAACTGAAGTTATTGTACTTGGCCCCACAAATCTTAGAAACATGGTGTCTAACCAGATCCTTACTCTGGATGGCATTACCCTGACCTCTAGTAATACTGTGAGAAATCTTGGAGTCATTTTTGATCAGGATATGTCATTCAAAGCGCATATTAAACAAATATGTAGGACTGCTTTTTTGCATTTACGCAATATCTCTAAAATCAGAAAGGTCTTGTCTCAGAGTGATGCTGAAAAACTAATTCATGCATTTATTTCCTCTAGGCTGGACTATTGTAATTCATTATTATCAGGTTGTCCTAAAAGTTCCCTAAAAAGCCTTCAGTTAATTCAAAATGCTGCAGCTAGAGTACTGACGGGGACTAGAAGGAGAGAGCATATCTCACCCATATTCGCCTCTCTTCATTGGCTTCCTGTTAATTCTAGAATAGAATTTAAAATTCTTCTTCTTACTTATAAGGTTTTGAATAATCAGGTCCCATCTTATCTTAGGGACCTCGTAGTACCATATCACCCCAATAGAGCACTTCGCTCTCAGACTGCAGGCTTACTTGTAGTTCCTAGGGTTTGTAAGAGTAGAATGGGAGGCAGAGCCTTCAGCTTTCAGGCTCCTCTCCTGTGGAACCAGCTCCCAATTCAGATCAGGGAGACAGACACCCTCTCTACTTTTAAGATTAGGCTTAAAACTTTCCTTTTTGCTAAAGCTTATAGTTAGGGCTGGATCAGGTGACCCTGAACCATCCCTTAGTTATGCTGCTATAGACGTAGACTGCTGGGGGGTTCCCATGATGCACTGTTTCTTTCTCTTTTTGCTCTGTATGCACCACTCTGCATTTAATCATTAGTGATCGATCTCTGCTCCCCTCCACAGCATGTCTTTTTCCTGGTTCTCTCCCTCAGCCCCAACCAGTCCCAGCAGAAGACTGCTCCTCCCTGAGCCTGGTTCTGCTGGAGGTTTCTTCCTGTTAAAAGGGAGTTTTTCCTTCCCATTGTAGCCAAGTGCTTGCTCACAGGGGGTCGTTTTGACCGTTGGGGTTTTACATAATTATTGTATGGCCTTGCCTTACAATATAAAGCGCCTTGGGGCAACTGTTTGTTGTGATTTGGCGCTATATAAAAAAATTGATTGAATTGAATTGATTGATTGAATTCACAGTCATGTATCAAAAACAGACCCTCATGCAGTAGGCTCTGTGTTCTACAGTAACGTAGTCCTTGGCCTAATACCTGCTGTATACTCAGCAGAACAGTTTTCATTTTTCACTGTGCTGCCTGAAGAGGAATGAACACAACAAATAGGTATCAGAGGCAGGAAAGTGACATCCATGACCATTGTTTGATATGAGGGGTGATTGAAAAATTTTGAACCCAACCAAGAAGAAACCACAAGTGAATTAATATAAAGCTTTATTATTCAACATAATCCAGATGAAAGTCCACACACTTTTTCCAGCATGGCTGCAGTGCTTTAATACCTTTCTCATAGAATGTCTCATCCTGGAGTTCAAGGAAGTCATCCACTGCAGATATGACATCATTATCAGTATTATGAGTTCCAGAAAGATGCCGTTTCATATTTGGAAACATGTGGAAGTCAGAAGGAGCCAAATCAGGGGAATAAGGTGGCTGCAGAACAAGTTTGAAGCCACATTCATGAATGGCAGCCATTGCGATGACTGATGTGTGGACTGGAGCATTGCTTTAGTTTCTCCTGGAGTTGTTGTAAAAGGGAAGCATAATTGGCCCCATTGATGGTCTGTCCCTTCTGAAAATAGTCCAATAATATCAGCATCCCAGAAGACAGAGGCCATGACCTTTCCAGCAGATGAGACAGCTTTGGCTTTCTTTGGCGAGTGAGAACCCGCATGTTTCCATTGCGTCAACTGTTGTTTGTATTCCGGTTCAAAGTGATGGACCCACATCTCATCCTTGGTTACGAATCATCACATGGAATTATCTGGATCTGCCTCAAAAAGCAGAGATTCTCCCTAGATGTCTCAAACCTGGTGTGTTTCTGATCAGCTGTATGAAGCCCTGGGACCCAGTGTGCTGAAAGTTTCATCATTCCCAATTCTGTCAGAACTGCATGACCTTTCTCCTGGGAAATGCCTACAGTACTGGCTACGTGACACTCATATACTCTTTTGTCACTGACGACCACATCATGGATCTTCTGGATTGTATTGGTCGATGTGGCAGTTCTGGGTCTGGCCAGTGTTTAACTGCAACATAAGATGGGGCATCCTCCCCTTTGTCATTACCACGTCCTCATGGCTCTCCTTTGGAGACATTCCCTTTTTTTGTGACATCCAGAATTACAGAATTGCCCATTTTGTCAGTCTGTCACACCCCTACTCACTTCAATGGAATATTGTGTCTGTAACATTTCACCCAGTGAGTCAAAGTTTCACATTCTCAAGAGAAATGTTTGTTTCTCAGAATGCAAAAGACAGAGAACTTCTTTTTCTGGGTCAGGTTCTAAACTTTTCAATCACCTGTCGTCCCACTTTAACTCACGTTCCTACAGTGGTGATCTTTGATCACTTTCTAAATGCTCCAAGCACCGTTATGCTAAGTGGTTATGAACAGAGAAGAAGGTTTTCTTGATATTCACGAATATTTGGGTTTTCGGCTGACGTGATAGAATTTTCTGTGAAATGGTCATGGCTGCAGCTGTTTTTGTAGTGTTGTTTGGTTTGTTTGACTGACGGATGACCCGATAAGGAATTCAGCCAGTTTGATAGGAAATTTGATCGGGACTGTACTGTTGTGTCTGTGGAATAAAAGTCCCCACATATTTACGCTTGACTGCAAGTGGGAGGTCTCGTATGCCGGTGGTGAAATACCACTACTCTTACCGACTTCAAACCTTTTCTGCACAATACACGTCAATTTTTGCAAATTTTCCTGTCGTAAATGAGGTCAGGATGTTGGATTAAGAGGTTTGTCCACTGTGGACCTGTGGGAGTAACACTACACCTCACTCTGTGCACAATTTAGTGTTGTAGCAAGGGTTTATAACCATCTTGGCTTGGGATCTCTGGACCTCCCCCTTCCCATTCCCATCCCAGCCAGTCTCCCATCCTAGACACCAGCATTGACTCCCAAAATGTCCTGCATATTTGTATTGTTAAGTGTGTCGGTAGCATGGCCCAAGCAGAGGGTCACCCCTTTGAATCTGGTCTGCTTAAGGTTTCTTCCTCAATTATGATTTGGCACTATAGAAATTAAATAAATTGAAATCTTCATATGCAAGAAGAAGATAACAGTAGTTATGCATGCTGCAAAACTATTGTCAAAACACATGATCGTTATTAGATAGGATATACAGATATTTTGCTGGACACACGTAAGAAATAATGAAAGAAATGTAAAAACTGTACAACCGCAGTTGCATTGTTGTGCAACATCACTCATGATTGACTTAAATATGATAAAGATCTACTTGTCGACTGTGATCAGAGGGGCGGTGACCCCTAATTTACACTGTGTACACACTTTGTTAATGTTTCATCACAGATTTGTGTGTCTGTAGTGGTGATGGTCCAACACCTTCACCACAAAGAGTGATTGTTGGGTGTCAAGCGAAACACATAAAACATCAAACATCAAAGCTGCCAAGAGAAAATGACAGTAATTGAGACTAAAACAGAGAATCTATTTCTATGCCTGTCATGGCTGTGACGTGAATTACACATGCATCACGTCCCTCTCTGTGTTCTGAAGTTGTGTTTTAGAGCTCAATGGATTGTGCGCTAAAAGAAGAAAATCAAGCGTTCACCTTGAGATTTGTCGATTGGAAGTGTGTGTGTTTGGTGTGCTTTCTTGTGATTACTGGTGGAAGTGTTTGCAATACTCGGAGAACCTTGATTTCAAATATTAAAGATGTTATCCCATCCTCAAGATCACTGACACGAGCCACTGACACGTTTTTCTGGTGTCTCTTTATTTTCTCTCTGGTCCTGGGTTTCTTCCATTTATTCAAGCCTTGTCCATTTTGCTTTTCTTCTGCAGGACATCACTTGTATTTTATTACATTCTTCATCCCAGCTGTTCCCTAAACATCTGTAAGATTTAATCCCCACAGAAGAGGGCTTGCGCTGTCCAAATCCCCAACTGTGCTTAGTTTGACCTCCTAAACCAGACTAGACCTCTCCATGCTTAAGTTAGTGAGACCTTTTTTTCATTTTATCCTGGTCTGATCATCTTTTTATTTTCCCCTGACTCTATCCTGCTGGAAAGGGCTTCATGAAATAATGAGCAAATTGCAAATCTTGACACTTGCACCTTTTGCTTACACACAGACTATCTGGCATTTTCTACCTTGGCAGATTTAATGTAGTATGTGACATTTTGTCTGAATATTTCAGCAGGTATTTTCAGATGGTGAATGAAAACCCTCCGGGGTCTAATGGTGTCTCCTGACTGGAGCCAAAAAGATAGAGACCGGTTTATAAGGCCAAATAAATCCTGTCTTGATTTGTATACATTACAGTGTCTTCTAAAAGCCAATATTCCAGGGTAATGTAATATATTCTACTAATGTGCATTTTATATCACTTGTAAATCATAGTGTGCCACAGTTTTTTTTTTTCTCTCCAGGGAATTATCCCTGCATTTGTTTAGTCTTTTCAAAGTAAAGTAACCACTCATTAGAATAAAGTACAGGCATGTGAAAAGTTTCATTGGGAAAGGGGGTTTCAGTAAACATCTAGTAAGGTTGTTTATTGAAACAAATGTTCTGAATATCTTCCTCTTAATATCTTTCTCTCTTAATGGGTAAGACAACCGAGGATTAATCAGCAATCAATCTCTTATTGAACGCTTTAGCTCAGCAGAGAGTAATAATACCTACAATTAGATGCCATTTTTTTCTTTTTTTCTTTTTTTTTTTAGCTTGTGCAGCGTTACACCCAGTATTTGTGGCTCCTTTTAATGATCGTCTAATGGTGCGACAGCGTGTTGGATCAGAGCTAATTTACACCTTCATTTTAAACAATACTGTGCTTTATTTATTGCCGTAAATGTACGTCTCAATGGGGCATTCAGGACGAGTGCACCAAGGAAGGGAAAGCTATGGTAAAAGAATGAAATGAGAGAAGAGGATGTTGCAAAAGCTTTTAAAAAATAGACCACATTAAAAAAAACACACACACACAAAAACCACACACACACAAAACCGGGTAATTGGAATCAATGAAAACAGGAGATGTTAATAGAAATGTCCATTTTTAAAAGCGGTGGCATCTTCCAGCTCAGGTTCATGTATCAACTACGATCAATTAGGAAATCTGATCTGGCAGAAGGTTAACCTCAGTGTTTGGGAGGACAGTGGGGTCATTATCAACCTCCTCATGCCAGCAGCCCTGTTTACCTCTCCATTTTACTTCTCCTTTACTCTCCTACTGCCTCACCCTCACTGTCTGTGCTTACATGGACCCTAATAATCACAATGATTTAGAATCTGAATGAATGTCTCATATAAATTCTTCAGTTAGAAAAGAAATAGGTGGATCTGATCAGATTGGCGAGGGCAGTTCACTCACTCACTCATCTTCAACCGCTTAGGTCACGGGGGGCTGGAGCCTATCCCAGCAGTCATAAGGCGAGAGGCAGGGTACACCCTGGACAGGACACCAGTCTGTCACAGGGCCACATATTGACAAACAAACGCATTCAAACCCGCACGCGCACCTGTGGACAATTTAAAGTTTCCAATCCACCTAACCTGCATGTCTCTGGATGTGGGAGGAAGCCGGAGCACCCAGACAGAACCCACGCAAACACAGGGAGAACATGCAAACTCCACACCAAAAGGCCACAGGTGGGAATCAATCCCATGACCTTCTTGTTGTGAGGCAACATTGCTAACCACTAAGTCACCGTGCTGCCGAGGGTAGTCCAATCCTTTTATGAGCCTTTAGATAGGAAGATATTAATTAGCAGCTATTAGCCATGTAAGTGACCAATCAGATTCTTCTCCACAGGCAGAATATTCTGTGCATGCTTGCTATTTGCTTAATGATGTGCGATTGGCGACATACAGTTGTATGCAAAAGTTTGGGCATCCCTGATCATTTTCATGATTTTCTTTTATAAATCACTGGTTGTCTGGATCAGAAATTTCAGTTAAATATATCATATAGCAGACAAACACACTGATATTTGAGAAGTGAATTGACGTTTCTAGTATTTACAGAAAGTGTGCAATAATTATTTAAACAAAATTAGGCTGGTGCATAAATTTGGGCACCCTTGTCATTTTATTGATTTGAATACATTTAGCACTAATTATTGAAATACAGAGTTGGTTTGGTAAGCTCATTGACCCTTGACCTCCTTACACAGGTGAATCCAATCATGAGAAAGGGTGTTTAAGTTAATTTTTTTTTCAATTTATTTTAATTTATATAGCGCCAAATCACAACAGAGTTGCCTCAAGGCGCTTCACACAAGTAAGGTCTAACCTTACTAAACCCCAGAGCAGCAGTCGTAAGGAAAAACTCGCTCTGAGGAAGAAACCTCAAGCAGACCAGACTCAAAGAGCCATTTGCCAATCTTTCCCCTCTTTGCATCACTTCTAATGAGTGGCAACAAGGGAGCCTCTAAACACCTCTCAAATGACCTGAAAACAAAGATTGTTCAACATCATGGTTTAGGGAAAGGATACAAAAAGCAATTTCAGAGATTTCAGGTGTCAGTTTCCACTGTGAGGAACATAGTGAGGAAATGGAAGACTGCAGGCACAGTACTAGTTAAGGCCCGAAGTGACAGGCCAAGAAAAATCTCAGATAAGCTGAAGCGAAGAATGGTGAGAACAGTTATAGTCAACCCACAGACCTGCTCCAAAGACCTACCACATGATCTTGCTGCAAATAGTGTCTCTGTGCATCGTTCAACTATACAGCACACTTTGCACAAGGAGATGCTGTATGGCAGAGTAATGCAGAGGAAGCCTTTTCTGCGTACACGCCACAAACAGTCACTTGAGGTATGCTAAAGCACATTTGGAGAAGCCAGCTTCATTTTGGAATAAGGTGCTGTGGACTGATCAAACTAAAATTGAGTTATTTGGCTATAACAAGGGGCGGTATGCATGGCTGAAAAAGAACAGTATTCCAAGAAAAACGCTTGCTACCTACAGTAAAATTTGGAGGTGGTTCCATCATGCTGGTGGGCTGTGTGGCCAGTGCAGGTACTGGGAATCTTGTTAAAGTTGAGGGTCACATGGATTCCAGTCAATATCAACAGATTCTTGAGAACAATGTTCATGAATCAGTGACAAAGTTGAAGTAGCGCTGGGGCTGGATCTTTCAACAAAACAACGACCCTAAACACTGCTCAAGATCTACTAAGGCATTCATACAGAGGAATAAGTACAATGTTCTGGAATGGCCATCTCAGTCCCCAGAGCTGAATATTATTGAAAATCTGTGGTGTGATTTTAAGTGGGCTGTCCATTCTCGGAAACCAACAAACCCAAGATGTTTTGTAAAGAAAAATGGCCCAAAATACCTTCAACCAGAATCCAGACTGTCATTGGAAGCTATAGGAAGCATTTAGAGGCTGTTATTTCAGCAAAAGGAGGATCTACTAAATATTGATGTATTTTTTTGGGTGCCCAATTTTATGCACCTGCCTAATTTTGTTTAAAGAATTATTGCACACTTTCTGTAAATCCTATAAACTTCATTTCATTTCTCAAATATCACTGTGTTTGTCTGCTATATGATATAGTAAGTCCCTTCGGCTGCTCCCTTGTTTGCACTCTGGCTCGCCACAGCAAATCCAAGGTGGATCTGCATGTTGAATTGGCACAGGTTTTATGCCGGATGCCCTTCCTGACGCAACTCCACATTTGGAGAAATGTGGCAGAGGTGGGATTTGAACCCGGAACCTTCTGCACTGAAACCAAGCGCATTAACCACTTGGCCACCACCCCTGCTTTGATACATTTAAATGAAATTGTTGATCCAAACAACCAATGATTTATAAAGGAAAATCATGAAAATTATCAGGGGTGCCCAAACCTTTACATACCAATGTACAGCAAAATGCCTGAAGTCCTCAGAGATTTTGAAAAAGTTAAAGATTGGCTGTTTCAATGACAAGAAACAAACAACAAGTTGTTTTGGTATGTGCATGAACCACCAGCCCTTGTTGTGAAATCTGGTACAATGGGGAAAAAGACAGGGAAGTGAAAAGTGCATGATCTGGTGTCATTCTGCTGCTCTACGTATATAGATAAAATCTCTCCTGTTGCAGTTTGAGCAGTAACAACAGAATATTATGGGTCAGTTGTTGAAATTAAATTGCCAGGGGAAAACCAGAGCTGCTTTGATGACATTTCAAAATAGCTGTCTGATTGTATTGAGTGAATATACTTTTGTATCAATCTGATTTTTATTTCGGTCAGGTCAACAATGCCTAATTGCCTGTGGATTTCCTGTCAGAATGCTAATTTTCTGATTGCCGACTGCATACTACTCATCTTGGAATCCTTCATATAAGCATAGCTATTGTCCTGTCCTTTTTCCTCTACATGCAAGGCTTTCTTTCTTTCTTTCTTTCTTTCTTTCTTTCTTTCTTTCTTTCTTTCTTTCTTCCTTCTTGCAGCTGTCCCCAATCTCTTCAGATCCTGTCACAATCTGCCCACGTTCCTTTGGGGTCGTGCCCGACCACTGCTCTTGTCACAGTGAGTGTTGCTGTACTCACACGTCTTCCAGCTGCAGGGAGGTGAACTCTCCCTCTCTTCCTGTAGAAAGATACATTACAATACAAGCAGAGTGTAGTGTTGAGTCATTATGAATTCAGAGTACTTATTAGATCTCCTCCAAGTTTCACAGGTAATTTCTTTTGCACGTGTTTATTTTTTCCCCACACTTCAGCCTTGTTACCTGCCTGAGTCATAAAAGTGATTCATTGTATGCAGGCTCTTAACGAGAACAAAGAGCTCTGAGCACGTCACCTGTTTCAGTGGCTACATGTCATTTTAAGAATCGATCTGTAAGATGTTACCGATTATTCTTCAACATCTTAATGGCCAGTACAATTTAGAACATGGAAGCGAGTGGTTCTCAAATTGCAGGCATCTCCTTGGCGGCACAGAGCCACTGAGGACATAACTGGGGTAAAAAAAATCTGAAGTCCATCTGAATTCAAATAAATCTGATGTATTTCAGCATGCACAAACAAAGACAAGACATCTTCATTTAAATGACAGCATCAAATCACAACAGAAGTAATTTCAAGGCACTATGCAAGTTCAAGGTTGAGATCTTACCCACCCCATGAGCAAGCACAATAGTGACAGAGGTAAGGAAAACTTACTCAGGCCTTTTGATTGCAGGAAAAAACCTCAGGCAGATTAGACTCAGCGGGGTGACCATCTCCTATTGCAAAATAAAAGTCAAAACATACAAAAATGTTACAACTAAGCAACAACATACAGTCCAGTGCTCACAGTTAATTAATTAATTAATTACATTTAATTAGCTTATAATGCGCCAAACCACAGCAAAAGCCGTCTCAAGGCGCCTTACATAAAACAATTCAACATAAAAATTTAATAATTAAAAATGAATAAAAAATTCAAATACATAAATAAAAACAGAAGTAAAAGAATAAAACAGATAAAAAATAAAAACTATTCATAATAAAGAGAATAAAAATAGGTTTTCAGTCTTGACTTAAAAACTTAAAAATAGTAGATGGTTGAAAAGCCAACCAAGAGGTGAAGATCTAATTGCAGTCCATGTTAGTGGGACTCTATTCTCATGGTTACCTTTTCTGTTGAGAGAGGGTCGTAACACGGAACCGCAACAGGGGGCGCAAATGAACGGACAATGGATAAGACAAAGAGTAACAATTTAATGTTGTGAAACGCACAACTGAATACAGACACAGATAATGCCAATTGTACACAAGGTGACGTGCGGGCAGGCTCGAAGATAGGAGACCTCTGGCAATCGGAGAGCCGGGACCCACACAGCTTCCACCACCAACGGCCTGAAGAACACTGGAGCCGCCAAGTCCTGAGTCCCCAGGTGGTCACCGTCTTCTGTTGCAGACCCTGGTACTGCTGGCAGAAGATGACAAAAACAGTTATGATGAGTGTGTACCCACACACCCAGTAATCCTTTTTCTACAGGTCTTCAAGGAGGGAAAACCTCCACCTCCAAACAACTACGTGCAGGTCCTGATACTACTTATCCGTGAGCAGAGAAGTACGTCGTCTCCTGTTGGATCTGCAGTCCTAGCCTCCAGCTGAGGAAAGGTCCAGGAATGCCTGCAAGGCAATCAAAACTCACTGTGCGATCGGCACCAAAACTGCAGAGAGATTTACCTTCAACGGTAGGTGATTTCTCAGCGAGGAGGTGGAGTAATGATCCGGCTTTTGTAGAGCTGCAGGTGATTGGTGACAGCTGGTGTAAATGAGTGACAGCTGTCACTCTCTGTCTCGGCGCCCTCTCATGCTTGAAGCCCGCACTCCAAGCAGGGCGCCGACTGGTGGTGGTGGGCCAGCAGTACCTCCTCTTCAGCGGCCCACACAACAGGACCCCCACCTCAACGGGCGCCTCCTGGCGCCCGACCAGGCTTGTCCGGGTGTCGGCGGTAGAAATCGGCCAGGAGGGCTGGGTCCAGGATGAAGCTCCTCTTCACCCAGGAGCGTTCTTCGGGTCCGTACCCCTCCCAGTCCACCAGATATTGAAAACCCCGGCCCTTCCGACGGACGTTCAGGAGCCGACAAACAGTCCATGCCGGCTCCCCGTCGATGATACGGGCAGGAGGTGGTACGGGTCCAGGAGTGCAGAGTGGGGAGGCGTGGTATGGTTTTAACCTTGAGACATGAAACACTGGGTGAATCCGCAGTGAAGCTGGGAGTTTCAGCTTCACTGCGGCCGGACTGAGGATCTTGAGTATCGGGAATGGTCCGATGAACCGGTCTTTGAGTTTTTGCGATTCGACTTGCAGTGGGATGTCCTTAGTTGATAACCACACCTCCTGCCCAGGCTGGTATGCAGGGGCCGGGGAACGCCGGCGATCTGCATGGGCCTTAGCCCTCGTCCGGGCCTGCAACAGGGCAGAACGGGCGGTCCACCACACCCGGCGGCACCTCCGCAGGTGGGCCTGGACCGAGGGGACCCCGACCTCTCCCTCCACAAGTGGAAACAATGGGGGCTGATACCCCAAACACGCCTCAAAAGGGGAGAGGCCGGTAGCAGATGAAACCTGGCTGTTGTGGGCATACTCAATCCAGGCCAGATGGTCACTCCAAGCCGCCGGATGCGCGGAGGTTATGCAGCGGAGAGCCTGTTCCAACTCCTGGTTCGCCCGCTCTGCCTGGCCGTTCGTCTGTGGGTGATACCCGGACGAGAGACTCACGGTGGCCCCCAGTTCCTTACAAAAACTCCTCCAGACCTGCGAGGAGAACTGGGGACCACGATCCGAAACGATGTCCGATGGTATCCCATGCAGACGCACGACGTGGTGGACCAGGAGGTCTGCTGTCTCCTGGGCCGTCGGGAGCTTCGGGAGGGCCACGAAGTGGGCCGCCTTGGAGAACCGGTCCACTATCGTGAGGATGACTGTGTTACCCTGGGACGGCGGGAGGCCCGTGACGAAGTCCAGGCCGATGTGAGACCAGGGGCGATGAGGCACAGGCAGGGGCTGGAGGAGGCCCCTGATCTTGTGATGATCCACCTTGCCCCTAGCACAGGTGGTGCAGTCCTGGACATAGTCCCGGATGTCGGCTTCCAGTGACGCCCACCAGAAGCGCTGCTGGACTACTGCCACGGTCCTTCGCACTCCGGGATGACAGGAGAGCTTGGATCCGTGGCAGAAGTCCAAGACGGCAGCCCTGGCCTCTGGTGGGACGTAAAGTCTGTTCTTGGGACCGTTCCCCGGGTCCGGGTTCCTGGTCAGGGCCTCCCGGACGGTCTTCTCCACGTCCCATGTGAGGGTGGCCACGACAGTGGACTCAGGAACAATGGTCTCGATGGGGTCTGACAACTCGGCCTTGGCTTCCTCTTCATGCACCCGGGACAGTGCATCGGATCGTTGGTTCCTAGTCCCGGGACGGTAGGTGATCCGGAAGTCAAAGCGTCCGAAGAACAGGGACCAGCGGGCTTGCCTGGGGTTCAGCCGCTTGGCGGTCCGGATGTACTCCAGGTTCCGATGGTCCGTGAAAACCGTGAAAGGCACCGTAGCTCCCTCCAACAGGTGTCTCCACTCTTCAAGAGCCTCCTTCACCGCGAGGAGTTCCCGATTGCCCACGTCATAGTTACGTTCAGCGGGGGTCAACCTGCGGGAAAAGTAGGCACATGGATGGAGAACCTTGTTGGACTCCCCGCTCTGGGACAGAACGGCTCCTATCCCTGAGTCAGAGGCGTCCACCTCCACTATGAACTGGCGGGTAGGATCAGGCTGCACCAGAACTGGTGCAGACGAAAACCGGCATTTCAACTCCCTAAACGCGGCTTCGCACCGATCCGACCAGGTGAAGGGGACTTTAGTGGAGGTCAGGGCAGTCAGGGGGCTAACAACCTGACTGTAACCTTTAATGAACCTCCGGTAGAAATTTGCAAAGCCGAGGAACTGTTGCAGCTTCCTACGGCTTGTTGGTTGGGGCCAATCTCTCACCGCCGCAACCTTGGCCGGATCCGGGGCGACGGAGTTGGAGGAGATGATGAACCCCAGGAAGGACAAAGAAGTGCGGTGGAACTCACACTTCTCGCCCTTCACAAACAACCGGTTTTCTAGTAACCGCTGCAGGACCTGACGTACATGCTGGACATGAGTCTCAGGGTCCAGAGAAAAGATGAGTATATCATCCAGATATACGAAGACAAACCGGTGCAGGAAGTCCCGCAAGATGTCGTTAACCAATGCTTGGAACGTCGCAGGGGCATTAGTGAGGCCGAACGGCATGACCAGGTACTCAAAATGACCTAACGGGGTGTTAAATGCCGTCTTCCATTCGTCTCCCTTCCGGATCCGAACCAGGTGGTACGCATTCCTAAGATCTAGTTTGGTGAACATTTTGGCTCCATGCAGGGGCGTGAACACCGAATCTAACAGGGGCAACGGGTATCGATTGCGAACCGTAATCTCGTTCAGCCCTCTGTAGTCAAAGCATGGACGGAGTCTGCCGCCTTTTTTACCCACAAAAAAGAAACCCGCACCCATCGGGGAGGTGGAGTTCCGAATCAACCCGGCGGCTAAGGAGTCCCGGATGTAGGTCTCCATCGATTCGCGTTCCGGATGTGAGAGGTTGTACAATCTACTGGACGGGTACTCAGCGCCCGGAATCAAATCGATGGCACAATCGTACGGTCGGTGCGGGGGAAGAGTGAGTGCCAGATCTTTGATGAAGACGTCAGCAAGATCGTGGTACACCTCGGGCACCGCCGTCAGATTGGGGGGGACTTTGACCTCCTCTTTAGCTGTAATTCCGGGTGGAACCGAGGATCCAAGACACTCCCGGTGGCAGGTTTCGCTCCACTGCGTCACCACCCCAGACGGCCAATCAATCCGGGGATTGTGCTTCACCATCCATGGAAATCCCAGAATCACTCGGGAGGTAGAAGGTGTCACAAAAAACACGATCTCCTCCCTGTGATTCCCAGACACAACCAAGGTTACTGGCTGTGTCTGATGTGTAATTAACGGGAGTAGAGTGCCATCTAGTGCTTGTACCTTTAATGGTGAAGGCAGAGCCACCAGAGGAAGCCCTACTTCCCTGGCCCATCTGCTATCCAGCAGATTCCCTTCTGACCCCGTGTCTACCAGTGCTGGGGCGTGAAGGGTTAAATCCCCACTCAGGATTGTTACTGGGATTCGTGCAGATTTATGGGTTTACCCCGTGTACATATTATGGCCCACCCTTAACCCAGTTCCTAAGGATGGGCGTTGGAGTTTGATCGTTTGGGGCAGTCTTTTAACATGTGCTCACAAGAGCCACAGAAAAAACACTCCCCGCGGGCCAGCCTCCTTTGTCTGATATTTGATTTTAATTTGGCCCTGCTCGTGTCCATAGCTTCGTCAGCAGGGGGAGCTGTTGCCACACGGAGCCCTCTGGCAGTGGAACGTGGGGAAGACGACACCCTTTCGGACCCGGACGAGAGAGGGACGGCTTGTGCCTGACCACGCCCCCCGGCCTGCTCCCGACGGTGTTCATTCAACCGGTTGTCTAAGCGTATAACCAAACTGACAAGCCCATTGAAGTCTTGCGGTTCGTCCTTAGCCAGTAAATGCTCCTTCAGAACTGGAGACAGTCCGTTTATGAAGGCGGCGGCGGAGCGCAACATTATTCCAGCCGGACCTCGCAGCCGCGATGCGGAAGTCGACTGCATAATCAGCTGCGCTTCGGCGCCCCTGTCTCATTGACAGCAGCACGCTCGAGGCGGTCTCGCCTCTGTTGGGATGATCAAACACCTGTTTGAATTCCCGTACAAACCCAGCGTATGACGTCAGGAGCCACGAATTCTGTTACCAAAGCGCCGTAGCCCAAGCGCGTGCCTCACCTCGAAGCAAATTAATCACATAAGCCACCCGGCTGGCATCTGATGCGTACATAACTGGACGCTGTGCAAAAACGAGCGAACACTGCATTAAAAAGTCTGCGCACGTTTCGACACAGCCTCTGTACGGTTCTGGAGGGCTTATGTAAGCTTCAGGGGACGGTGGGGGGGTTTGTTGAACGGCCAGTGGAACGTCTATCTGTGGCCCAGAGCCAGCAGGAGGCAGCGCTTGAGTCGCGCGCTTCCACTCTGGCGGTGAGAGCCTCCACCCTCCGATTGAGGACTGCATTCTGCTCGGCTACCAGATTTAACTGAGCGGTGAAAGCGGTAAGGATTTGCTGCAGATCACTTACCATGCCTCCTGCTGACGCCTGCACTCCTTGTTCTCCCATTGGCTGTTCAAGCTATGGTTGACGCCCCTCGGGATCCATGACAAATGGCCGAGAAATCCTGTTGAGAGAGGGTCGTAACACGGACCCGCAACAGGGAGCGCAAATGAACGGACAATGGATAAGACAAAGAGTAACAATTTAATGTTGTGAAACGCACAACTGAATACAGACACAGATAATGCCAATTGTACACAAGGTGACGTGCGCGCAGGCTCGAAGATAGGAGACCTCTGGCGATCGGAGAGCCGGGACCCACACAGCTTCCACCACCAACGGCCTGAAGAACACTGGAGCCGCCAAGTCCTGAGTCCCCAGGTGGTCACCGTCTTCTGTTGCAGACCCTGGTACTGCTGGCAGAAGATGACAAAAACAGTTATGATGAGTGTGTACCCACACACCCAGTAATCCTTTTTCTACAGGTCTTCAAGGAGGGAAAACCTCCACCTCCAAACAACTACGTGCAGGTCCTGATACTACTTATCCCTGACGAGAGAAGTACGTCGTCTCCTGTTGGATCTGCAATCCCAGCCTCCAGCTGAGGAAAGGTCCAGGAACTCCTGCAAGGCAATCAAAACTCACTGTGCGATCGGCACCAAAACTGCAGAGAGATTTACCTTCAATGGTAGGTGATTTCTCGGCGAGGAGGTGGAGTAATGATCCGGCTTTTGTAGAGCTGCAGGTGATTGGTGACAGCTGGTGTAAATGAGTGACAGCTGTCACTCTCTGTCTCGGCGCCCTCTCATGCTTGAAGCCCGCACTCCAAGCAGGGCGCCGACTGGTGGTGGTGGGCCAGCAGTACCTCCTCTTCAGCGGCCCACACAACATTTTCAACCTCATCATTGTTTCCGTTTGTGTCTAGTTTATGTCTAGTTCTTCTGTGAGCATCTGGAAACGGAGTCAAAATTCCTTGTATGTGTTGACATACTTGGCCAATAAAGCTGATTCATTGTGCTCTCTCTCTCTCTCTCTCTCTCTCTCTCTCTCTCTCTCTCTCTCTCTCTCTCTATATATATATATATATATATATATATATATATATATATATATATATATATACACAACAAAAATATAAATGCAACACTTTTGGTTTTGCTCCCATTTTGAAAGACGTGCGGACAGGAAAAACACCTCCATGTTGATAACCATTTGTAAAATCCAGGCGGCTTTTGATGGCTTTCAGTGGAGTGAGTATATGAGAAATTGTTTAACAGCTGGGCATGTTCCAACTTGTCCTTAAGGCTTCCAACAGAGGTGTTTTTCCTGTGGCGGAGCATCGCAGCGGCTGCGAGCCAACGCTGCAATCCGTCTGCACGTCTTGCATTAAAAAAATCTCCTTTAACAGTGGAATATCCGGATAAAATGCTGAAACCGACTTCTTCTGAAACTTCTCTGTTCTCTCACGATGTCCTGGATCAATAGAGCCTGAAATGTGGAGGTTTTCAGCTTGAAACAGGCTGACGACGGCGCCTGAGAGCGCTGCGCGACGTCTCGCACTGTGGGAAGTCCTTAAAGCGACAGTATCACCTCAAAATCTCTCATCAGCCGTTAAAATTTTCACGGAAAACCAGCTTAATTTTTCGAACCTTGTCCACTTCGATGTGCCTCACAGGTTTAGAAAAAATTTTGATCAAACAAAGCGCCAGTCTCTCAGCAACTTCTCAAACAAAGGAATTCCGACGAGGGGCTGGACGACTCCTCCCACAAGGAGTGCTCACAGGCGAATGATGTCACCGACAGGCGTGGAAAAACTCACGCATGCGCACGAGGGTTCAAGCATGTCTGATGTAAAAACATATGAATGAAATCCATATAGTTTTTGAAAAAAATAAAAAGGACCTATACTTTATTGACAGACCTCGTGTATATATATATATATATATATATATATATATATGTTCTCCACTCAGATTGCAATAGCCAATCACAGATAGCCTTTCTGTCCATCATTTACCTGTATTTTGGCATGCTTGGTGCCAGAAAGTTATGTTGGATCCAAAAGGATCCAAAAAGGCTTGGACCAAAAGTTATATTGGATCGGTTCTCACTGACCAATAGCATTAGAGCTTACTGCCAACAGCTAGCCAATCAGAGCGCGGCATACAAAGGTCAGGAACTAGCCGACAGACACTGGTTGAAAAAATGGCAACAAACGTCAACAACAGCAGAAAATTGTCTTCCAGTGAGGTTTGCTGAGTTCACAGAGGAGGAACTTGTTGTGAAAGTGTCGTGACATGGACCCACAACAGGGGGCGTTAGCGAACGGACAATGGATAAGCCAAAAAGTAACAATTTATTGTTGTGAATTGCACAACAACGTACAGACAATAACAATATGGTGACTGTCAATCATACACAAGGTGACGTGTGGGCAGGCTCGACGATAGAAGACGCCTGGAGAGAGAAGAGCTGGATCCCCACACAGCTTCCAACACCAACGGAGCTGAAGAACACCGGAGCCGCCAAGCCCTGCGTCCCAGGTGGCCGCTGTCTTCAGCAGTCAGACCCGGTACTGCTGGCAGAGAACAGAGACAGTCCAGATGAGTGTGAGTTCGCACACTCAGTAATCCCACAGTCTGTATTAAGTAAAGGAGGGAAAACCTCCACCTCCAATCACACACACTCGTGCAGCTCCTGGTCAACCACTTATCTGGGTTGGGGTGTGAGGCGAAGCCGTCGCTGTCACACCAAACGCCAATCCCTCAGATAAGGACACACTCCAGGAAAACGGCTGCAACAGAAGTTCAGGTTATTACACACAAAGTGTCAGTCAGCAGAGAAATTACCTGAATGGTAGTTGATTTCTCGGCGAGGAGGTGGAGTTGCAGTCCGGTCTTTGTAGTGGTGGTGATGGGTGACAGCTTGTGTTGATTAATGACAGCTGTCACCTCCAGCAAAGCCGACGCCCTCTCGTGCTTGAAGCCCGCACTTCAAGCAGGGCGCCATCTTGTGGTGGTGGGCCAGCAGTACCTCCTCTTCAGCGGCCCACACAACAGAACTGGTGGAAATATTGAACTCCAAGGATGCAAAAAACACTAAGAAGGTAGACAAGCATGCTACTGACATTTGCTGTTCACAACAAAATAAATTGATGTAATTTACTTGACTCTTTGTTGTTTGCTTAATTTGGGAGGGAGGTGGAGAACATAACAGTTGATGGATGGCAAGTCATCCAACATAGAGAAATATTGGATTCAGAAAAGTTATAGTGGACTATATATAACTCCAATATAACTTTTTTCATCCAATATTTCTCTATGTTGGACTCCTTACCATCTGTTATTTGTATAATATATATATATGTAGTTGCTTAACTGCAACATTGTTTGATATTCTTGTGTTTATTTTGTTACATTTGTCACAGCAGATGGTCACAACACTGAAGCTGGTCTGCTTGATGTTTCTTCCTGTACTCAAAACATGCCTGATGGACTTTTTCTTTGTTACTGTTACCTGTGTGTTGCTCATTGGATGGGTAATGTTGAAACTGTTCTCATGTGAAACACCTTGGAATCGTCAAGTCAAGCCTGGGTGCATGCACTGCTGCCTTGCTTAGCAGCATCCAAAACACCATGGCGCCACCTTGGGTCCTGGATGGTAACCACCTGTACCGTATAAATAAACTGAATTCAATTAAACATTACAGTCCCAGTAAAAAAGGACTTTTTCAAAAAAGAACATGGAAGACTCAGGACATGCTAGACAGGTTATATTTTCCCAGCTGGCTTGGAAATGCCTTGGGATCCCCCGAGAAGAGTTACACTACTTAGTGAGGATGGGGAAGTGTAGGATGAGCTGCTTGGAAAGATGTAACGTTTCAGTTACAGTTTTCCAGAAGGCATATGGGAGACACAAATCAGGACTTACTCACTTTTCTTGCATTAAATTTTTTTCTCTGTTCCACTCCATCATGAAACTGTGTATCCAGTGATGCAACTGGCAAAAGTTGCATTATCCCCAGTTTGTCCAGTCACACCCACAAAAAAAAAACCTATATTTTTCAGAGTTGTTGTGGGTCTCTTGGTGACTTCCCTCACTAATCTAACTCTTGCACAGTCACAGTGTATTTGAGAGCTGCCTTCACCTGACAAATTTAATATACAATATTAGGCCATGAGCCTTTCAACCTAATCGGTACCACTTAAGGGGATGAAATGACACTTAGAATCCAACCTCAGTGTACCATGGCCTACACAAAAATGTATGATAGCCATCCCAGGGTGGTAGCTGTAGCCAGATAGGGGTCAATGAAGAATTACACAGAGGTCAAATTTTAAAAATGCTCCAATCATGTTGAAAACTATATCACATTATTTGTCTGATCATAACAATTCCAAAAAGGTATCGTATGGGCTATCTATGATGGAATGTTCTGGAGTTATGTGGTAAAAACAACAAAAATGGTAACAAAGGTCAATTTCAGTTTGCACAGGGGTCAAAAGTTAAAGTTGCTCCAATTTCAGCAAACAATGATGCAAATTATTGGTTGAAATAAAAGGATCAATAAATGGAATAGTTTTGACTGTGTTGAATTCTTTGTCTCCAAAGTAAAGGTCAAACAAGGTCAACATCCATTGAATTCTATGACATGTGACATATGTTACCCTGTAACATGACAACTAAGCATGACAGATGGTGCAAACTATTCCTTATTAGAACCCTATTAACCCAAACAATAATTTGCTTCATTTTTTTTTTACTGAAATTGGAGGAACTTTAATATTTGAACCCTGTACAAACTGAAATTTACCTTTGTCACCATTTTTGCTGTTTTGACCCCATAACTCCAGAACATTTCGTCATAGATCATCCAAACTATACCTTTTTGGAAGTGTCATGATCAGACAAGTAATGTGATATAGTTTTCAACATGATTGGAGCATTTTTAAAGTTTGACCTCTGTGTAATTCTTCATTGATCCCTACCTGGCTACAGCTGGACAATTGTCCAGCTCTCCACAATTTCTCTGATACTCACTCGACTGGTAAGCACTGAAAGGCATGTCCCAGCTTGTCCTTCTGGCACTCCGAAACGGAGGTGTTCTTTGTCTCTCTTGCCGTCGTGATGCGCGAAGCGTCTGCTCCTTTCCATGACAAAAACTCCTCGTTAAAAGTGTAACGTGCCGTTCATTTCCAAACTTGACGCTGTGTTTTATCCGGGACATCATCTGGACTAGCACAGGAATTGTGAAAAGATGTGGACATCAGCACTTTTTCGGCAAATTGAGACAGATGTGCGGAGGAATTCTGCATGTCGCGGGTGCCGCGACGTGCAAAGCAACGCCGTGATGAAGCGTCAGAGAACATGTTCTGGCATGTCCAGGCTCGTCCACAATTTCTTGGATAATCACTCGACTGAAAAACCACCGACAGCTGTCTGAACGCCATCTCAAAGCCGTCCTGTGAGACCAAAACGGAGGTGGTTTTGTGTCGGTCCAGCAGCAAATCCATCGTGTCGCACGAAGCGTCCGCTCGGCTTTCCATGACAAAACTCTTGTTAAAAGTGAAATCTGTAGGAAAATAGTTGATGTCCAGCTCTTGTGATAACCAGAGAAATTGCACACGATGGTCACGGATCCACAGAGCGATCTGTTTAGAAATGAAATGGTCGCTCAGCATGTCGATGGCAGCTGGAGCGTGGCGCACCCCACAGCTGCTGTGGGCCATCCTTAAAGGGACAGTAACATCCCTTAATGTCTTTGAAGCCCATAAAATTTTCACCAAAAACCACCTGAATTTCTCGAATGGTGTCCACATGGATGTGCCTCACAGCTTCTAAAAAAAATTTGATCAAGCAAAGCAGCAGTCTCTCAGCCATTTCCCTGACAATGAAAATCCGCCAAGAGGGCTGGACCACTCCTCACTCAAAGCCTGCTCACAGGCGAATGACGCAACCGACAGGCGTGAAAAAAATCACGCATGCGCATGAAGGTTCAAGGTTGGCTCATGCAAGCACACGTGATTCCAATCCATATGTTTTTTCTTTTGTAAAAATAAGATGCTTTTCTAATAGACCTTGTGTGTATATATATATATATATATATATATATATATACACACGAGGTCTGTTAAAAAAAAATATCCGACCTTTTTTTTTTTTTTTTGCAAAAACCTGATGGATTTGAATCTCGTGTGCTTGCGTCAACCTTCGTGCGCTTGTGTGAATTTTTTCACGCCTGTCGATTGCGTCATTTGCTTGCAAGCAGCATTTGTGTGAGGACGTGTTGTGCTCTCTGTGGTTTTTCATTGCAAGGAAAATGACGGAACAACTGGAGCAGCACTACTGCATCAAATTTTGCCAGAAACTGGGCGACAGCCAGGTGGAAACCATTCGGAAGATTCAGACGGCTTTCGGTGATGATGCTTTGGGCATCACACAGATTAAGGAGCAGTACAACCGGTTTAAAGACAGCTGCACAACAGTGGAGAGCTCACCACGCTCCGGTCGGCCATCAACGTGCTGAAACGACCAGGTCAACCAACAAAGTAAACGCTGTGGTGATGCGGGACCGTCATGTGACTATGCGAGAAATTGCAGAAGAGGTGGACATCAGCACTTTTTCGGCACATTCTACTGTGACAGAAGATTTGGCCATGAAAAGAGTGGCAGCAAAATTTGTGCCGAAGCTGCCGACGGCGGAGCAAAAGCACCTTCGTGTTGAAGTCTCACAGGACATGCTGGACTTCGAAAAATGATGCCCACCTCTTCCACAATTTCTCGGATAGTCACACGACTGAAAAGCCACCGAAAGCCGTCTGAATCTTCCTAATGGTTTCCACCTGGCTGTGCCCAGTTTCTGGCAAAATTTGATGCAGAAGCGCTGCTCCAGTCGTTCCGTCATTTTCCTTGCAATGAAAATCCACGAAGAGCACTACACACAACCTCACACAAAGACTGCTTGCCAGCAACTGACGCAATCGACAGGCGTGAAAAAATTCACTCATGCGCACGAAGGTTCAAGGTTGACTTGTGCAAGCACACGTGATTCAAATCCATCAGGTTTTTGCAAAAAAAAAACAAAGGTCGGATACTTTTCTGACAGATCTTGTGTGTGTGTGTATATATATATATTTATATATATATATATATATATATATATATATATATATATATATATATATATATATATATAAAATAGCGTTTTTGTTGTTTTTCAATATCTTTGGTGATTTTATAAAATATTCTGATTATTGAAAAAAATTTCAGCTGCATTTATTTGCTGCAGCCCCTCCCACACTTCCCCAAATGCCACATTTAAAAGTTAAATGTGCCAAAAAAAAAATGCAGAGGACAGTATTTCAGTTACACCTGCATGTAAACACAGGAGAGCAGAAATCCACACAAGAAGGACCTGGGATGATGGTGTGTGTGTGTGTGTGTGTGTGTGTGTGTGTGTGTGTGTGTGTGTGTGTGTGTGTGTGTGTGTGTGTGTGTGTGTGTGTGTGTGTGTGTGTGTGTGTGTGTGTGTGTGTGTGTGTGTGTGTGTGTGTGTGGCAGCTTGCCATGGTAGGAATCGGGGCCCAGTGATAGGAACCATGTTGTAATCATTTGTTTGGAGGATTATGAGAAACAATAAGTCAAAGTTGGTCTTCGGTCAAACGTGTGGAGGATGACTGTCCTTGGCGCTGGAAGAATAAACAACCCTCCTGCGTCTCATAACTCTCTCAATATTACCGTAGATGGTGATTTGATATTGATTTGGTTTCACGAGAGCCCACTCCTCATCTGGCTTATTGTCCTACGCTAGAACACGGAGCTTCGTCTTCCCTTTGGGTGTCACGACCCTCTGCAAGCCGTATTACCTGTTGTTGTGGCTTCACAGGACTCGTGATGTAGGACAGAAGACGCTCATGATTCAGGCACTAATGTACGTTGTGCTTCCTGATAAAGCTGTTATTCTCCTTGGCTCTGTGGATTGATACCAAACTTATCTTTCATGGAGTCTGCAAGCTTTGATTTAAACCTAAACCTAAGGGCCCTGTCCCACTGGCTTTTAGGAGGATTGGCGTATGGATTGCGCACAAAATTGGCCCATATTCGCCAAACATCCGCAATATCCGTGTAACATGCCTGTATGAGTCGGCCGTCATCCGAACACGCCCATGATCATCCGCAGAGGCACGCATGTCCGCAGCCAGGATTTTTGAGCTGTTCAAAAATCTGAAAGCGGATAACATCCGCCTCACATACTCCATATATACTCAATTCATACACAGTACATACTCACTCTATGCGCTGTATATCTGCCGTTAACCGCTGATATCCGCAACTGACGGGGATTTGCAGCTTGGCAGCGGACCGGGACAGTTTGTAAAACAGATATATATCATGCCTAACATGTCCACATCACAAACTAAAATATGTTGTAGCAAATGCATACAAATTGGCCACAAATAAAGCGCTTTTATTACATCTGCTTTACAGCTGATTTGCAGACAATCTGTGAATGCATAACAAACACGTCACATAAACCCAAAGTACTATATGTGGCAGAAAGTGACATACCTGCCAGTCAGTGCCGGTCCGGCTGTGTAAATCCACAAAGACGTAATAGCTGCTGCAATCCAGGACTTTTATTTAACACCAACAAAAGGAAGAGTTGCTGTGTAGCACTTGACACTCTCAAAAAAAAAAGGAACACCCTGAGCGGCTTCCCCCTTCCCGCTCCCCAAACTCATGAACAGTTAACCCTCGCATGACAAAATGAACATTGACTCTGTGATCAACTTGTCCAAGTCCAGCAAATGCTCCAGAGGCTGTATTGTTGGTGTGAATAGTGATGCAGAAAGGAGCGAGTGTGCTTCTTTTATGACCGCAATGCAGATGCTGTGCACGCGCAACACGTGCGCGATGCATTCATAATACACCCGTAATACTAATATAATGTTAATTTCAATGTGTCAGATCAGTTTCCTCACTACATGCGTTATATAACCGTGATTGTTCATCACATATTCGCTATATATTATTAATATATCCGTAATTCATACTGGGACATTTGTCCATTTGGCCATTTTTGTTGATGACGACAACGAACGCCCACAATTTGTATACTCAATTCATGCTTAATTAATCCCCTCCCAGTGGGACAGGGCCCTAAAACCTAAAAGGTAGCTTCATTAATCGCTAATCTGCTAAATGAACATTTAACTGCGATAATGCTAAAGTGGGCGGCATGGTGGATTAGTGGTTAGCACTGTTGCCTCATAGTAAGAAGGTTGTGGGTTTGCTTCCCACCTGGTCCTTTCTGTGTGGAGTTTGCATGTTCTCCCCGTGTTGGTGTGGGTTCCCTCCAGTTGCTCCGGCTTCCTCCTACTTCCAAAGACATGCAGATTTGATGGGTTGGTAGCTCTAAATTGTCTGTAGGTGTGCGTGCAGGTGTGACTATGTTTGTCCGTCTATATTGTGTCCCTGTGATAGACTGGTGTCCTGTCCATGGTGTACCCAGTCGCAACCCCTGTGACCGCTGGGATAGGCTCCAGCTCCCCGTGACCCTGTAAGCGGGTAAAAGGAATAAATGAATGAATGAATAATACTCAACGGATAAACCACTAAATCATTTAGCTGAAGCTGTTACCAACTCATAACTTTTACTTTATAAATTTAGTATTGGCATTTTGTTGTAAATGAATGAATTAATTGAATGAATGAATGAATTTATTCGGCACACACAGACTCAAAATAGTAAAGAAAACTCATAAAGAAAACAGTTTAACAATGTACCAATGTGCCCAAAAGGGTGTTGGCAGAAGCAAAAGCTTATAAACGCCCACCCCTTTAACCAAATAAAAAAATGTATACATACGTACATACAAATATACATATACCCATGATAACAATACAAAATATAAATTAATCACTGAACTAAAATGCCAAAACACAAATGTGCAAACAGTAGTGCACCCCCCCCCCCCCAAAAAAAAAACAAAATCGATAAACCTAATTCATTTTTGTTGTTGTTGTTTTTGTTATGGATAAGACGCGGAGTGAGGAGCGGTCCAGTATCTGACTGAACCCAGCATGAAATAATCAGAAGAAGTTCCAAAAAGAAAACACATTTATTTTTCTCCCTTTGTGCTATACATGAAATACTAAATAATTAGAGTTCTGGTGAGGTGAAAAGGCGGCGCGCTCTCTCAGCGTCTCAACAGTCGGACAAAATATAAATTAATCACTGAACTAAAATGCCAAAACACAAATGTGCAAACAGTAGTGCACCCCCCCCCCCCCCCCCAAAAAAACAAAATCGATAAACCTAATTCATTTTTGTTGTTGTTGTTTTTGTTATGGATAAGACGCGGAGTGAGGAGCGGTCCAGTATCTGACTGAACCCAGCATGAAATAATCAGAAGAAGTTCCAAAAAGAAAACACATTTATTTTTCTCCCTTTGTGCTATACATGAAATACTAAATAATTAGAGTTCTGGTGAGGTGAAAAGGCGGCGCGCTCTCTCAGCGTCTCAACAGTCGGAGTCCGAACGTTCAGGACTCAGGAGTTCCCAGACTGTACTCTGCGAAGGAGGAACAGAGGAGATTATTCAACACTTATTACTACGAAATATTGTTTAGAGGCAAACTTATCAGCTACACGTTTAGGTCTGGTTTCAAAACTTAGTTCAAAGAGGCTGCTGCTCACAGCTAGTGGAGGATCATTAATCCACATGCCACTGCCGTGAGGAGCACGCCAAACAATTTCCACCAATAATTACTTATAGCTGAGTCTAAACGACAGTTTACATTCACGGATAAACTTTTCAGAATATTCACCTCTGTCATGTGCTGACAACATTTGCCTCTCACCCTCGTCCTCCTTCACAGGCGCGATGTCAGACTCTGAAACGGCCCTCAGCGTCCCCACACGGTCGTCACAAGGTCGTATTCTCCGGCAATCTTATCCAACTCACTGCTGGTTTAAATGTAGTTCTTCATCACTACATTGGTACCAGCTGGAAGTCCTCAGATCTGCACGTGAACATCACAGGTGTCGTGGATTGTCCTGACAGAGAGCCGCACGAGAATGCAACAGGTGCAGCCAATCATCGTAACAGAGGAGAGAGACTCTTCTGCAGCACATTTTCCTCAGAGAACAGCCCCAAATCACCTGGGAAGGAAAATAAACACAAAACAAACCAACCTTGTCCAGCCAAACCCCCCCCCCAACACACAACAGTTTTGTTGTCATTTCCAGCTATTAAACCATGAAAAATACACCTAAAGAGCTGAAATTTCTAATAGTGTAGTCGACACGCTCGGGTACCAAAAACCTTCTAGCATGCCGGGATCAGATGAAAATGAAGATGTGCATAAATAATTAAATGAACAAATTAAATCAAACAGCCGTTTCCATCCGACATCCAGTTTTGTCACAGAACAGAAATTATGATGTTAATAAGAAATATTCAGAAATAAATATACACAGAAAATAATTGTCGTAGTGTCGTGGATTTACTCTGGCTTGATCTCCTGCTCCTCCATTTCCTCCCTGAGATGCACCTGTCATCAACATTAAAATCCACAAAGCTCTGTGTTCTTTTGAAATGTGCTTTTATTCTTCTGTGCTTTAGATGTGCTGCTTTTCAAACAAATCTGCTCACTTCTGCAGGTGCTGATTGAGGCCACTGTTTCCAGAGAACGGCAAGGCTACATTGCCATCGATGACATCATGGTGCTCAACTACCCCTGCTGTAAGTGCCACTTCTGACAGTCAGTTGTAATTAGTGAGGGTAATAGAGAAAAGAGGTTTAGTGGTTTGGAAAAGATGGATTTCAAAGCAGCATAATGCATGAGGAGGATAATGGAGAGTTTTTTTTTAATGGTGATCAGAGGTGGACTTCCACAATATGACACACACATTCGACACTTCTCACACACTTTGTATGAGAACAAAGCCTTGAAGTATCTTTTGGTTTAAAATGTCTAAACTGTTTTCAAGCTGCTTTATTTGCACAATTTCCTTCCAGAGATCTATTTACTTGTTTATATTTTGCATAACTTTAATGTTCCACTCTAACATCCCATTCACTAAAAGCCAATTTCCACAATTACCCAGTGGAAAGTTGATAATGTGGGCTGTAAAAGGATGGAAGTCCAGCTGTGTGGAGCTGTCATGCCTCTAAGCAGGGTTCTTCATTTACCTCCATGACATGACTATTTTCATAAACCTTGCATCTTCAACTGCCTCATGTTTTGCAGTACCGGGGGACAGTCGAAAAGAAAAGAAAATCTGTTTCCTCGGTGTATGCAAAGCACTTAAAGCACTTTCATATTTTTGTCATTTAGGCTTCTTCAAACAGGTATTGTACAGTTAAGACTGTTTGCAGCTAAGCGTCAATCTTCAGCACATTGCAGTGCTTGAATTATGCATAAAAATGAGAATGCACTCCAACTTCTAAAGGTGCCGCACATCGTCGTGATGATCCCACCCGCTGTGTTCCCAGCTGGATGCCACGCGTTGTGCGCTGGACGCTGAGTATATAAATAATTATTTTGTAGCTGATGAATCATTTTCTGTCAGAGTTGGCTGTTGAAAACGCCTCTAATCACTTCCAGAATCACAGAGGTTCCAGCTGCTGCTTCTTTCTCACATAGGCACTACTGAGATGGAGAAAGCATTTGGAACTGTCTAATAAGTTAATTATTTGTCATGTTTATATTGTAATTGCTTGGTAAAACAGTTGCATTTTCATTCCTTCTTGTGTGCAGCTGTAAAAGTATGTTTATGACAGATTGAACATCTCATTATAATCATTCAGGCGAGCTGTGCTCTGACGCGGTGCGCTGACACAATCACTCGCACTCACACAAAATGTTTTTGAATTGTTTGCCTAATGTTCATGTGAAGCTCATGTAGTTAATGTGTGATGGAGATTTCAAATCATTTCAGAATTTTCTTTGCACACTTGCACAAAGCTGCGCACAGTTTACAACAGTTTACAATGAATTTGAGACAAGTTTACTCTTGTGCACAGCAGAGTCTGTGCAAGTGTCAGGGAGACTTTACTCTTGTTTGCATGTGTGCATGCAGAGACACGCATGCAGAACTGCGATCCAGCCGCAATTAAATGTGTGTGGTGTCACAAGTGAATGACATAAATCATCGCACAGTAATTTGCAGACTCTCATTGGGTTACACCACTGGTGTCCAAACTATTCCAGAAAGGGCCGAGAGGGTGCAGGTTTTCTTTGCAGCCACTGACTCCAGCAGGTGATTTCACTGATGAACTCATCCCACCTGCTCAAAGTGATGTTAATCAGTGAAATCACCTGCTGGAGTCAGTGGCTGCAAGGAAAACCTGCACCCTCTCGGCCTTTTCTGGAATAGTTTGGACACCACTGGGTTACACAGTTGCGGGTCCATTTCAGCCACATTCACTCGACTGTCACTAAAAAAATGGATGTCTGCGATGTAGCACTGGTTGAAAATTTGTCACAGAGCATATTCTTGTCATGAGCTGGGTAGGCGTGGCACAGAAGGAGGTTCAACACAAATGCAGACTCAAAATACTGAGGTTTACGTTAAAGGCTTTATGTCAAAAATCAGGCTGGGGTTCGGTACACAAAAAGGCAGTCCGAGAAGCAGCGGCACAGGCAGGGGTCAGGCAGAGGCGTAGTCAACAACAAGCATGGTTCAAAAATACCAGGAGACACAATACATGGGCAGAGGCAGGAGCAAGGTCAGAAAACAAAGCACAGTCAAAAAAGGCAAGGCATATACAGAGCAAAAACAAAGGCTGGAACGTGGACAAAAAATCACAACGAACTAGCATGGAGTGGAGAAAGTGAGGAGCTTAAATAACAGGTGCAAGTAATTAGGGAAACAAGGCACAGGTGTCAGGGAAGGTTCTGGAAGGGGTGTGGTCAGATGAGACAGAGGTGGGACAGGAGTCAAGAGAGTGCAAGAAGACAGAGCAGACAGAATTACAATGAAGGTGAGAGAAGCAGATGCAAGATAGTGCAGGAAGACAAATGCAAAGTGAACAGGACCTGACAAGATGGTCAAACTAACCACAGTGATCAAAATAAAACACCAAGACAAAAGATGAACAAAACCCAAGTCCCAATACACAAGAAATAAAATAAAGAAAACCTGACATGAAGGAACAAAGAATTAAACCATGAAACAAATGTAAGACTAAAAGACTAAGACCAAACCAGAATGGAACTATGTGGAACCATAAACAGATAATTCAACATAAGACAAAAGAAAAGCAAACAGGAAATAAAACTAATGAATATACAAAGGTAGGGATGAAACTAGACACATGACTAAAGATAAACAGGAAATAATTGAAACAGAACATAAAACCACTGACAAAAGTATTACACACAGGAACAAGATAATCAGAACCAAAGTATGATGAGACTAGATTAATAACTAAAATAAAATGACCAAATAAAAACAATAAGGGACAAAACATGACTGGGCCAGACTGGGGCCGAAACCTGACAATTCTGGACATGTTCAAAAGCTACGTGGAGACTCCACCCACTGTGCTCTCACCATGCACTTCCAGAAAAGGAGTTTTCTGCCATATCTTACATGCATGGAGGTGCATAATGACTCATTTTGGAATTGCATTTGTGATGTAAAGGCACATTTGTGATCACCTGGTTTGTCATGCACACATGTGCACAATAAATCATGCACTACATGCAGGGAAAAAAATAACATCCCATGTTCCTCTGAATTATACAACCCCAATTCCAATGAAGTTGGGGAGTGAGGAAAATGTAAATAAAAACAGAATACAATGATTTTCAAATCCTCTTCAACCTATATTCAATTGAATACACCACAAAGACAAGATATTTAATGTTCAAACTGATAAGCTTTATTGTTTTTGTGCAAATATTTGCTCATTTTGAAATGGATACCTGTAACACATTTCAAAAAAGTTGGGACAGGGCAACAAAAGACTGAGGAAGTTGATGAATGCTCAAAGAACACCTAATTGGAAACAGGTGAGTTGAGTATACATGATTGGGTATAAAAGGAGCATCCCCAAAAGTCTCAGCTGTTCACAAGCAAAGATGGGGCGAGGATCACCACTTTGTGAACAACTGCATGAAAAAATCGTCCAACAGTTTAAGAACAGTGTTTCTCAACATTCAATTGCAAGGAATTTAGGGATTCCATCATCTACACTCCATAATATAATCAGAAGATTCAGAGAATCTGGAGAACATTCTACACGTAAGCGGGAAGGCCGAAAACCAACATTGAATGCTAGTGACCTTCAATCCCTCAGGCAGCATTGCATTAAAAACTGACATCACTGTGTAAAGGATCTTACCGCATGGGCTCAGGAACACTTCAGAAAACCATTGTCAGTTAACACAGTTTGTCGGTACATCTACAAGTGCAAGTTAAAATTTGACCGTGCAAAGCAAAAGCCATACATTGACAACATCCAGAAACACCTCTACCTTCTCTGCACCCGAGCTTATTTGAAATGGACAGATGCAAAGTGGAAAAGTGTGCTGTGGTCTGATGAGTCCACATTTCAAATTGTTTTTAGAAATCATGGACATCATGTCCTCTGGACAAAAGAGGAAAAAGACCATCCAGATTGTTACCAGCGCAAAATTCAAAAGCCAGCATCTGTGATTGTATGGGAGTGTATTAGTGCCCATGGCATGGGCAACTTACACATCTATAATGGCACCATCAGTGCTGAAAGGTACATCCAGGTTTTGGAGCAACACATGCTGCCATCCAAGCAATGTCTTTTTCAGGAACATCCCTGCTTATTTTATCAAGACAATGCCAAGCCACATTCTGTACATTTTACAACAGCGTGGCTTCGTAGTAAATGAGTGCGGGTACTAGACTGGCCTGTCTGCAGTCCAGACCTGTCGCCCATTGAAAATGTGTGCCGCATTATGAAGTGCAAAATACGACAACAGAGACCCCGGACTGTTGAACAACTGAAGTCGAACATCAAGCAAGAATGGGAAAGAATTCCACCTACAAAGCTTCAACAATTAGTGTCCTCAGTTCCCAAACGCTTATTGAGTGTTGTTAGAAGGAAAGGTGATGTACAGTAGTGTTCAGAATAATAGTAGTGCTATGTGACTAAAAAGATTAATCCAGGTTTTGAGTATATTTCTTATTGTTACATGGGAAACAAGGTACCAGTAGATTCAGTAGATTCTCACCAATCCAACAAGACTAAGCATTCATGATATGCACACTCTTAAGGCTATGAAATTGGGCTGTTAGTAAAAAAGTAGAAAAGGGGGTGTTCACAATAATAGTAGTATCTGCTGTTGACGCTATGAACTCAAAACTGTTATGTTCAAACTGCTTTTTTAGCAATCCTGTGAATCACTAAACTAGTATTTAGTTGTATAACCACAGTTTTTCATGATTTCTTCACATCAGCGAGGCATTAATTTTGTTGGTTTGGAACCAAGATTTTGCTTGTTTACTAGTGTGCTTGGGGTCATTGTCTTGTTGAAACACCCATTTCAAGGGTATATCCTCTTCAGCATAAGGCAACATGACCTCTTCAAGTATTTTGACATATCCAAACTGATCCATGATACCTGGTATGCGATATATAGGCCCAACACCATAGTAGGAAAAACATGCCCATTTCATGATGCTTGCACCACCATGCTTCACTGTCTTCACTGTGAACTGTGGGTTGAATTCAGAGTTTAGGGGTCGTCTTATAAACTGTCTGTGGCCCTTGGACCCAAAAAGAACAATTTTACTCTCAGTCCACAAAATATTCCTCCATTTCTCTTTAGGCCAGTTGATGTGTTCTTTGGCAAATTGTAATCTCTTCTGCACGTCTTTTATTTAACAGAGGGACTTTGTGGGGGATTCTTGCAAATAAATTAGCTTCACACAGGCATCTTCTAACTGTCTCAGCACTTACAGGTAACTCCAGACTGTCTTTGATCATCCTGGAGCTGATCAGTGGGTGAGCCTTTGCCATTCTGGTTATTCTTCTATCCATTTTGATGGTTGTTTTCCGTTTTCTTCCACGCGTTTGTTTTTTTTTTTTTTTGGTCTGTTTTAAAGCATTGGAGATCATTGTTGATGAACAGCCTATACGTTTTGGCACCTGCGTATAAGTTTTCCCCTCTCTGTGGTTAACAGAGAGGGGACTGTGGTTATACAACTAAATCCTAGTTTAGTGATTCACAGGATTGCTAAAAAAGCAGTTTGAACATAATAGTTTTGAGTTTGTAGCGTCAACAGCAGATGCTACTATTATTATGAACACCCCCTTTTCTACTTTTTTTTTTACTAATAGCCCAATTTCATAGCCTTAAGAGTGTGCATATCATGAATGCTTGGTCTTGTTGGATTTGTGAGAATCTACTGAATCTACTGGTACCTTGTTTCCCATGTAACAATAAGAAATATACTCAAAACCTGGATTAATCTTTTTAGTCACATAGCACTACTATTATTCTGAACACTACTGTAACACAGTGGTAAACATACCACTGTCCCAGCTTTTTGAAATGTATTGCAGGCATCCATTTCAAAATGAGCAAATATTTGCACAAAAACAATGAAGTTTATCAGTTTGAACATTAAATATCTTGTCTTTGTAGTGTACTCAATTGAATATAGGTTGAAGAGGATTTGCAAATCATTGTATTCTGTTTTTATTTACATTTTACACAACATCCCAACTTCATTGGAATTGGGGTTGTATTAATAACAATTTTTGTTGAATTACTGATGATCGATGTTAGACATTTCTGGCACCAGGGTTCTTATAGCTTATTCTCCAGTTAATGTGAACCACTCAATCTTGGTGAAATTGCAACGGCCATAAACAGCTAAAGAAGTGAAAGCTCCAGGTATTTGTGGCATGAGAGCTGAGTTCCTCCATGCAAATGATGCTGGTATTGCATTTTTTCAATCTATGAGAGAGGCATTATCCTTGCACATTGGAAGAAAGGACATGTTTTCCCAATCTGGAAAGGAAACGGTGATCATATGGATTATGACAACTATAGTTGGTATCACACTGCTGTCTGTGCTGGGGAAGGTGCTTGCAAGGATTCAGTTCCAGCTATGTGCTGCTCAGCAAGTGGAACAGTCTGGCTTCACACCCAAGAAGCGAACTATCGACGGCGTTCTGGCCCTGCAAGTACTCACAGAACGCAAGCATAAATGTTGGCAGTGCCTCTTTGCACTTGCTATGTTGATTTCTGCAAATCGTTTGATTCAGTTGATCAGACTGCTCTCTGGGACATCCTGAGAATTTGAGGGATCCCCAAGAAGCTACTGGACATCATAGTCAGTCCATACACAGAAACTGTGAGTGCCACTTTCACTCCCACCTCAAAAATTTTATCCTTGGAAAAACTGTGCAACTAATAAACCTCGCGGCCGCTGTTGCTTTGACCTTATAAAAACACACCTGTTCGCCATATTGACATATTCACCATCAAAGTCCACAAATAAGCAGTGACTTTAAACTGCAAAAAATTCTGTTTTTTTTTTCCATTTATTTCAGTGACAAAGGCAAAATGGCTCTGTCGGGAGGTCCCAAAGTTACGTCACTGAAATCAGTATTTCAGTGACATAATATAGTTACATTATTTCAGTAACTGTCAGGGGAGATGATGGTCTAGTGGTTAAGGCATTGGGCTTGAGACCAGTAGAACCTCGGTTCACATCCCAGCCCTTGGGCAAGGTCTTTAGTCCCTTATTGCTCCCGGTGTGTAGTGAGTACCTTGTATGGCAGCACCCTCACATCAGGGTGAATGTGAGGCATTATTTGTGAACCGCTTTGAGTGGCTGATGCAGATGGAAAAGCGCTATATAAATGCAGTCATTTATTTCCCAGTAGGCTTACATTTCTCTGCGTTTATTAGCAGCCGATTTCATTTTTAACAAGAGATTTTGTCATGGAAAGCCACGCGGAGGCTTCCCGCATCACGACCGATTCGCTGATCGAGCGAGACAAAGGAACACCTCCGTTTCGGAGTGCCAGGGGACAAGTTGGGACATGCCTATCTCGGCTTTCAATGCTTACCAGCCCAGTGAGTATAAGAGAAATTGTGGAGAGCTGGGCATGTCCCAACTTGTCCCTTGGCACTCCGAAACGGAGGTGTTCCTTTGTCTCGCTTCATCAGTGAATCGGTCGTGACGCGCGAAGCCTCCGCGCGGCTTTCCGTGACAAAATCTCTTGTTAAAAGTGAAATCTGCCGGAAAATGACTGATGTCCAGCTCTTGTGATAACCAGAGAAATTGCTCACGACGGTCCCAGCTCCACACAGCCATCCGTTTAGAAATGATGTGGTGTTTTCTGCCTCTTGATGGCGGCTCAGAGCGCGGCGCGCCGTGCGCCATTGTGGGGCATCCTTAAAGCTGTAGTAACAGTCCTTATTCTCTGTGAAGCCCGTAAAATTTTCACCGAAAACCAGATAAATTTTTCGAATGGTTTCCAGCTGCTTGTCTCTAACAGTTTCTGAAAAAATTCTGATGGAAAAAAACCCCAAATCATTCCGCCATTTCCTGACAATGAAAAACCGACGAGGGGGCTGGACCACTCCTCCCACAAGGCGTGCTCACAGGTGAATGACGCAACCGACAGGCGTGGAAAAACTCACGCATGCGCACGAAGGTTCAAGCTTGGCTGATGTAAAAACATATGAATCAAATCCATATAGTTTTTGAAAAAAAAAAAAAAGTACTATACTTTTTGGACAGACCTCGTATTTTGAATAGTCATGTCATTTGACATTTCATTTACCAGTGATATGCGCTTTAAGTTGCCGCTTCTTGTTTTTAATTGTTCATGCAGCCAGCTTCAGAACATCTTTTTGGCATTTTTTTCCCAAGTACAAAGCGTAAAAGAGTCAAATTTCCCCCACACACAGCAGACTCGTATAGCATCAAGACCTGAGAAGCTGACTTCTTTAATATGGCCATAATTATTTATTTCATTGTCAAATAATCTGTTTATTATTTTTTACAATGATGTTATGGGCCATAAATGCCAGAGACATAGTAAAAATGCATATTTTCATTTCCCACAGACAGTAATGACTTATTCAGCTTACTTTTTAATTGAATAGGCATGAAAAGTCTCACAGAGATTAACAATCTTTTGCATGAACAAAAATATTTCAGTGTGTATAGAACTGATATGTCGTTGTAACCCTGACTGCTAAATCAAGCTTGTTTTTTATCTCTCAAGGTTGATGTGCCATGGTTTTTGTGTGTGTGTGTGTGGGGGTGGGGTCGGTTGGTTGGTATGTCATGTGTCATGAATCCAGGGTGTCTTGCATCATAAACGTTTTACAAACCCACTACATCAAATGTGAAGGCTGTAGTTTTATTAGGAAAGCCCACGTAGCTGCAACATTTAGGAACAGTAACGCCAGACACCATCCTTGTGATGATTGGCTGTTACCATAGCGACACTCTAAATATATAAAATGTTCCAAAAGCAGTATGAATAATGGGAAACAAGCTTACAGTTGAAAACACACATCAGGGCAGGTGTGAGAGAATGCGATAGCATCTTGTATTGCTGCATCCACCACACTAAGGAAGCACCTTGGGTCCTGGATGCCAACCACCCAGACAGACAATAGTCCATATCCACCTTTTGAAAGTAACCACTTATCTGCCACAGCCAGGTCAAATGTGGGTGTCCCCTTGGCCTTCCGCAGCCACTTTGGTCCTCAACACTGAGGCACTCGCATGCTGGATCATGCACAGAGAAACTCACATGGTCAAAATGTCAAAGCTGATGTTCCCTCAGGATGCAGGTGATCCTCCTCAATTGAGTCTCCCGAGTAAATGTTTGTTTGACACAAAGTCATTCTACTGGGACCTAAGGATCTGCCAAAGAAACCTAGTACCAAAGACATCCAGTTGTCACCTTTGGTCACTAGTTAACATCCAGATCTCACAAGCGTGCAGTAACACAGGAAACACAAGGACCCTGAAGACTTGGACCTTTGTTCTCCAGCAAAAATATCAGCATTGACAAAGAGCTTGTTATGTGTCGACGCAGATTGAGGAGCGAACCTGCGTCAGACAGGACCCAGCACTAAAAATAACCAAGAATCGGTTCCATCAACAAAAAAACAATTTATTTTTCACCTGTGCCTAAATAAATCATACAAAAAAAAACCCCAACCCAATGTCCTTCAGGAGGAGTGACTGCTGGCACGCTTTCCAGTGTTCACGGGGAGAGAAGTCCGATGCTCCTGGACTCACTACCAACAAACAGACACCCCCCAGGTGGACACGACAAACTGATTCTCTGTTGAAGCACAGAAGATGTGAGGCACGTTAGCTATTATAGCAATTTCTTTCACAGAACACATGCTATCAGCAACACATCAAGGTTTATACTTTTTATCTTTATGCACATGAGCAGCTTCTCACAATAAGTGGAGGATCACTTATCCTGCACGCCACAGCAGTGAGAAGCAAGCCACACCATTCTCATCACAATTTCATGTATACTATGTAGCAAAACATCAAGTTATTATCTACAATTAATCAAACAGTTAATTACCTTTACTGTGTGCTGACAGCATGTGTCCTCACCCTTCCTTGCTTCACAGGCTTATTGTGTCAAACCCAGGTGCGGTCCTCAGCGTCTCACAAACGAACATCACAAGGTCGGGTTCCCGGCAGTTCTGCTTGGCTCACACCTGCCTTAAAAGCAGAATGCCATCCAATTATCTGCTACAGCTGAAAGTCTTTAGGGCTGCACGTGAGCACCAGTCCCAGGTGCCTCACATGATATTGACGAGGGTGAGGATTCTTCAGCCAGCACCTTCTTTTCCACAGACAAATCAGCTTCCATGCCACCTGAGGAGCAAAGAAAAGAAAAACACCAAAACCTCCAACCACACCCCCCGACACACAACAGAGCTCTGTCCAGTGACCTCAGGAGGCTGTAAACTTTTCCAGCATCTCTCAGTTTCAAAGGAAGAGGATCCAGAGATATGAATGTCAGTGGAGACATACACTCAACAAAAATATAAACGCAACACTTTTGGTTTTGCTCCCATTTTGTATGAGATGAACTCAAAGATCTAAAACTTTTTCCATATACGCAATATCACCATTTCCCTCAAATATTGTTCACAAACCAGTCTCGATCTGTGATAGTGAGCACTTCTCCTTTGCTGAGATAATCCATCCCACCTCACAGGTGTGCCATATCAAGATGCTGATTAGACACCATGATTAGTGCACAGGTGTGCCTTAGACTGCCCACAATAAAAGGCCACTCTGAAAGGTGCAGTTTTATCACACAGCACAATGCCACAGATGTCGCAAGATTTGAGGGAGCGTGCAATTGGCATGCTGACAGCAGGAATGTCAACCAGAGCTGTTGCTCGTGTATTGAATGTTCATTTCTCTACCATAAGCCGTCTCCAAAGGCGTTTCAGAGAATTTGGCAGTACATCCAACCAGCCTCACAACCGCAGACCACGTGTAACCACACCAGCCCAGGACCTCAACATCCAGCATGTTCACCTCCAAGATCGTCTGAGACCAGCCACTCAGACAGCTGCTGAAACAATCGGTTTGCATAACCAAAGAATTTCTGCACAAACTGTCAGAAACCGTCTCAGGGAAGCTCATCTGCATGCTCGTCGTCCTCATCGGGGTCTCGACCTGACTCCAGTTCATCGTCGTAACCGACTTGAGTGGGCAAATGCTCACATTCGCTGGCGTTTGGCACGTTGGAGAGGTGTTTTCTTCACGGATGAATCCCGGTTCACACTGTTCAGGGCAGATGGCAGACAGCGTGTGTGGCGTCGTGTGGGTGAGCGGTTTTCTGATGTCAGTGTTGTGGATCGAGTGGCCCATGGTGGCGGTGGGGTTATGGTATGGGCAGGCGTCTGTTATGGATGAAGAACACAGGTGCATTTTATTGATGGCATTTTGAATGCACAGAGATACCGTGACGAGATCCTGAGGCCCATTGTTGTGCCATACATCCAAGAACATCACCTCATGTTGCAGCAGGATAATGCCCAGCCCCATGTTGCAAGGATCTGTACACAATTCTTGGAAGCTGAAAATGTCCCAGTTCTTGCATGGCCGGCATACTCACCGGACATGTCACCCATTGAGCATGTTTGGGATGCTCTGGACCGGCGTATACGACAGCGTGTACCAGTTCCTGCCAATATCCAGCAACTTTGCACAGCCATTGAAGAGGAGTGGACCAACATTCCACAGGCCACAATTGACAACCTGATCAACTCTATGCGAAGGAGATGTGTTGCACTGCATGAGGCAAATGGTGGTCACACCAGATACTGACTGGTATCCCCCCCAATAAAACAAAACTGCACCTTTCAGAGTGGCCTTTTATTGTGGGCAGTCTAAGGCACACCTGTGCACTAATCATGGTGTCTAATCAGCATCTTGATATGGCACACCTGTGAGGTGGGATGGATTATCTCAGCAAAGGAGAAGTGCTCACTAGACAGACAGACAGACAAATACTTTATTAATCCCAAGGGAAATTGTGCATTATCTGTGCTCCAAGGATAAATAGAATTAAAAGATACAATAAAATGGAAGGAACAAAGCCCACCACAGAAATAAATAAATAATAACTAAAAACTAGCTGCTAAAACACATTCTCCCTCCTGCCCCTCCCAGCAGAGGCCTCATTAAGCAGCCTAATGGCACGCGGAACAAATGAGAACACTATCACAGATTTAGACTGGTTTGTGAACAATATTTGAGGGAAATGGTGATATTGTGTATGTGGAAAAAGTTTTAGATCTTTGAGTTCATCTCATACAAAATGGGAGCAAAACCAAAAGTGTTGCGTTTATATTTTTGTTGAGTGTAAATGAAACTCTCAACTTCGACACTTTTGGTGAACTTAGATGCACTTCTGAAGGTGAATTCCAAGAAGTCATTGAAAGCCTAGATTTTAGTCTTGATTCAGGGCAACTGTAAACTTAGACACTCCTCAGTCAGCTTCTCAAATGCTGCAATCAGAACATCCATTGATTCCACAAAGATCACGGCGCCATCCGCCAATATGATTATCTTTTTTTTTATATCTACTTTATTGAAAGACCTCTGCAGCTGGCATCAGGAGGGACGGCCTCTTCCATCAACAAATGGCATCTACACCACTTTCTGGAAGCCACATTAAATTCATATTGCAATCCATTTCTCAGTTTCATAATGCTAATATACATTGATTCACTCTCTGCTGCTCAACCTTTAATAGTGCTACTAAAACTCTGTGATACTCCAGTTCCTTCAAATGGAAAATAAATCAGTCTTTGTGGCATAAAGTCTCATATTATAGATCTTTTCTTAAAACTAATATAGGTCAGTGGGCGTCTAAAATATCAGTTAAAGTTTGAAGCTAGAGGGGGAAAATGGCGGCGGAAGAGTAAGCAGTGTTTAGCGTGAGCTCCCGTTTTTTGTTTACTATGTAGTGGTGTTTCTTTATCATTCATCTCTGCTAAATTCGACACCTGTTGTTTTGGTAGTCAACCTTTACAGTGTTGCCTCCTATTTCGTGTATTATGGCATCCAGTTTGAGAAAATATAAATATACAGGACCTGCAGCCACTAAGCCTGATGCTACCTGCGATCAGAGTTACGCTAAAGACTGTGCACCGCCGCTATCAAAGTCAACCGAGATGGACTTTATGACGCTAAAAGCAGACATTCTGGCGTCAATAAAATCCAGTATTTCAGAGGTAATAAAAGCCGAAATGAAGGATTTGCTGGCGGAAGATCTTGGATTTATTAGAGGCGAGCTACAGGCAGTGCGAGCCGAAGTGGCGAGCGGCACTACGGCCCTTCGGGCTGATTTAGACCAGGTAAAAGTTCGATTCAAAGACGTGGAGGATGGCTTGTCGACCTGGTCAGAGGAGATGGTCTCTCTGCGCAGTGTTGTGACTGAGATGAAAGCCGAGTTAAATGGTCTCCAAAAGAAATATGAAGATATGGAGTGGCGCTTAAGGAGATGCAATCTGAGGATTATTGGCGTCCCTGAAACGTCAGAATTTAGCACGGCTACCGCTTTAGCTGAACTTCTCAAGGAGCTACTGGATCTGGAAAACGTTCTCCGTATTGACCACTTTCACCGCACGCCAGGCGGGAGGAAGGCGGGAGGAAACCCGCGGGTCATTGTGGTGAAGCTGCATTATTTCCAGGAGTGTGCGGAGATACTGGGGCGTGCACGCTGTCATGGGCCACTTCGATACAGAGAGGCGCCGGTCTTCATCGCTCCAGATTACACAGCTAGCGTGGCCAAAGTCCGAGCAGCTTTTACTGACGTCAAGAGGCTCCTTCGCAACAGGCGAGATGTTCGGTACGGACTGTTGTTCCCACCTCGGCTTCGCATCACTTACGGTGAGGAAAATATGGAGTTTACAGATCCAAACGTTGCCATGGAATATGTTCGGAAAAATATTATCTCTACGCTGATCAGAGACGACGGGAAGTGAAATCCCCATTCTCATCACATCTACAGGCCTCATTAACCTTTTTGAGCGAGTTTAGAGTCATCTTTCCTTTTTAAACTATTATTCAGTTTACCACTAATAACTATTTCTTAATTGACGGGCAAAACGGGAGCCCAGTGTAGTTGGTGTTTTTTTTTTTTCCCCTTCAATACAAGCACTAATGTGTGGATCTGTGCTTAAGAGTTGCTGTTATTATCTGGATGTTCATGTGGGAGATAGGGGTGGGGCTAAACCGGATCTGTTTATTTGTGGTGACCTTTATGTCAGGTATCTTTGGATTCATCAGGTGATATATTGTTTTTCTGATCATGGCTGGCAATAAGAAAAATACTAGCTATTCAAATGGCTGTCCAGTTAACTGTGTGAGCTGGAATGTAAAATCTCTTAATAGCCCATTAAAAACTCGCAAAATTATGAGTCATTTAAAGCAACATAGAGCGGACATTGCCTTTTTGCAAGAGACACATGTGTGCTCTGCTGATAGTATGCTTTTAAGTAAAAATTGGTCTGGTCAGGTGTTTCAATCTAATTTTCAATCTAAGTCCAGGGGACTAGCCATCATGATTAATCAGCAGGTACAGTTTACAGTGTCTAGTGTACACTCAGACACAGCTGGACGTTATGTTGTTGTAGTTGGTAAGTTATATACCGTATTTTCCGGACTATAAGTCGCACCGGAGTATAAGTCGCACCAGCCACTTTATCCATTATAAAGAAAAATAAACCATAAATAAGTCGCACCGGAGTATAAGTCGCACCAGCCACTTTATCCATTATAAAGAAAAATAAACCATAAATAAGGTGCACTGGACTATAAGTCCCATGGACATACAGGTATGTTAACATGAAAAGTTCAGATGATAATATTGTGACGGCTACCGTTTTCGGATGCATATTTCACCAGTCGCAACTTGTAATCTGCAGAGTATGATTTTCTTTTTGGTGGCATTTTTTCGGGCCTTCTCCGTTGTCTTATGTTATCAGTAACGTTAAAATTTTTATTTTTCTATGGTAGTCAGAAGTCGCAGGAACAGTCACACAAGCCTCGAGTGCCCTCTCGTGAGCTGCATTTTACCTATGGATATGTTTGTATTTTGCGGACCACATTGCGAGCCGAACCATGCAGCACCTACCTGCGCAGCTCATGACCACCCAGCGGTGTCGATACAGCTCCTTCCAAGTGCAGACGCTAATCCTCCGCTGTCGCTCAGTGCTCCCATGCAGCTCTCAGCGTCAACTCTGCTCACACTGATATCCAAGGGTTGAAGCTGTTCTGTTCGCCATGCTGGAATAACAGCAAGCACCGAGTTCGTCAGCTTCACACGCTGTGGGTGAGGAATACGCATCCAAAGTTCTGTTCTCTGATTGGTTATCGCGACCAGCGTGAACTATAGGATGGCCGTCATACTACAGTGCCCATGATGCATTGCATTTCCTTTTCCGGTGGCCATTTTAAAACATAGATCGACTCTGTCACGTAAAATTGTTTTGTTACAGTAAATTAATTGAGATCCTACCGGTATATTTTTCATTTATAAGTCGCACCGGAGTATAGGTCGCACCCCCGGCCAAAACATGTAAAAAAGTGCGACTTATAGTCCGGAAAATACGGTACCCTCCCAGTGATTTTGGTATCAGTCTATGCACCAAATTGGGACGATAATATGTTTTTTAATTCCCTTTTCTCAAAGTTGCCAAATATATCATCACACAGTCTTCTGATGGGTGGCGATATTAACTGTGTTCTTTCATCGCTCGACCGTAGTGCTGTGGGTAAGATCAATTTGACCAAATCTGCTCATACAGTTAACTCCTTTCTAAAAACGTATGGCGTGGCTGATGTGTGGCGCTTTCATAATCCTACCTCAAGAGCATATTCATTCTTCTCCAGTGTTCATAAGTCATACTCTCGGATTGATTATTTTTTCCTCGATAAGCGTGTCCTACCGCTAGTGAGAGAATGTGAATATGGAGCAATGGTCATATCAGATCATGGACCTCTCATTATGAAGTTGATGATCCTTGTAACACACTCTATCTATCGTCCCTGGCGCTTTAATTCGTTACTTCTGTCTGAGGAAGATTTTGTTCAGTTTATTATATCTGAAATCAAATTCTTACTTGAAACTAATCAAACGCCAGGGATGTCACACTGTATTGTTTGGGAGACATTAAAGGCCTATTTGAGGGGACAGATAATCTCTTACTGTGCTAATAAAAGAAAGACAAACTTGCTACGGTTACAACAGCTAACCGATGAAATATTACAATTAGACGCCGCACTCAGTTGCTCCCCCTCTCAAGACCTAGTGAAGAAACGTGTCTTACTCCAGACAGAATTTAATACTCTGTCAACACAGCAGGCTGAGTATTTAATATCTAAATCTAGACAGGGTCATTATGAACATGGTGAAAAAGCTGGTCGATTGCTTGCACATCAGCTACACCAGCGTTCAGCTTATCAAACTATTCCAAAAATAAATGACGATCAAGGCAAGGAATGTTGTGACAACACTGAAATAAATTGTGTTTTAGTCAATTTTACTGTGCCCTGTACACATCAGAATCACCAGTTGATCCATCTGAATTAGAAAAGTTTTTTAGCAACCTGGAGCTTCCCTCAATAAATCCTGATTTGGTAAACGAGTTGGAGAGAGACATCACTGTGGCTGAAATTGTTGTAGCAATCGGAGATATGCAAAATGGGAAATCCCCGGGCCCGGATGGCTTTCCCATTGAGTTTTTTAAAATTTTTTCAGATCAGCTTTCCCCTCTTTTATTGTCAGGTTTTGAAGAATCATTTTTCTTTTCATTATTACCACTTTCTATGCGGCAAGCTGTTATATCATTGCTACTGAAGAAAGATAGAGACCCCTTGAACTGTAGCTCATATCGCCCAATATCTCTTTTGAACACTGATGCAAAAATCCTGGCAAAAGTTTTAGCAAGACGTCTCGAACACGTGGTCCCTATGATTGTCTCATCTGACCAGACGGGGTTTGTAAAAAACCGTCAATCTTTTTTTAATATCAGGCAACTGTTTAATATTTTATATACCCCTGTTCCACACGGTCATAAGAATGATGACGTTGTACTTTCGTTGGATGCTGATAAAGCATTTGATCGTGTGGAATGGAGATTTCTCTTTAAGACCTTAGAGTCTTTTAAATTTGGCCCTAAATTTTTGTTGTGGGTAAAACTGCTCTATTCATCTCCAATGGCAGCAGTACGTACTAATAATAATATATCTGGCTATTTCAAATTGCACCGTGGTACAAGACAGGGATGTCCACTCTCTCCATTGTTATTTGCAATCGCAATAGAACCACTGGCAGTAGCGCTACGCAACAATTTACTTATTAAGGGCATAAACCGGTTTGGTATGGAACATAAGGTTTCTCTATATGCGGATGATACCCTTTTATACATTTCAAACCCCCTCTCTAGTATTCCTGAACTACTTGCTTTGCTTCAAGAATTTGGGCGAGTATCTGGTTATAAGGTTAATCTCCAGAAGAGTGAGCTCATGCCTGTGTCATCTTTAAATGCAAAGCTTGAGGGCAATGTCCCATTTAAAATTAACACAAAAAAATTTAAATATCTTGGCATTTGGGTAACACGAGACTGTAAGGAGCTTTATCAGGCTAATTATTTACCTCTACTGGTAAATCTCAAGCATGATATCACTAGGTGGCAAACTCTATCTCTCTCTCTTGGGGGAAGGATTAACTCAATCAGAATGACAATATTACCTAAATTTTTGTATTTGTTTCAAAACTTGCCAATATTTTTGACAAAATCATTTTTTTTTCAAGTTGAACAATCAGTTGTCCACATTTATTTGGAATAAACGGCACCCTCGAATTGGCAAAAGGATCTTACAGATGCCCCGCAGCCTTGGTGGTATGTCATTGCCCAATTTTATGTTTTATTATTGGGCAGCGAATATCAGAGCCTTATTACTCTGGTTGGAAACAGATAATCCCCCTAGTTGGGTGGCTCTGGAAAAAACCTTGATCACATCTAGCTCTGCATCTGCTTTACTCTGCTCTGAGCTACCATTTACAAATCCACTCTCAACCTATACTTGTAATCCTGTTGTTACTCACACACTGAAAATTTGGAATCAGTTCAGGAGGTCATGTCACTTTACAGAACTATTGGTTTTTTGCCCCAGTGTCAAACAGTCATATGTTTGCCCCTTCTTTGACTGATGCAGCTTTTAATACCTGGGCTCTTAAAGGTGTGTATTCACTTTATGATCTCTATGTAGATAATATCTTTGCCTCTTATGACCAGCTGGTACAGAAATTTGGTCTCCACTCTTCACATTTTTTTAAATATCTCCAAGTCAGACATTTTGTGAGGTCAAACTCTGTTAGTTTCCCTGTGCCCTTCTAAGAATTTGGTGGACTCGATTCTGGAGTGCAAAACTTTTCCAAAACGGACACTCAGCCGGATTTACAAACTGCTGAGCTATCACTATGAGACGAGCTTGGACTCCCTTAAACATAAATGGGAGCTGGACTTGGGTGAAACCATATCAGATTCAATGTGGGGAATCATTATCAAGAACATTTATTCATCTTCAATATGTCTGAGACATTCTGTTCTTCAGTTTAAAGTTGTCCATCGTCTGCATTGGTCTAAGGACAAACTGTCAAAGTTTAAACCTGACCTGGACCCGGCATGCAACCGCTGCAAACAGTCACCGGCCTCACTGGTTCACACATTTTGGACCTGTCCAAAACTACGTGGTTATTGGCAGTCTGTTTTCAAGACACTTTCTGCAGTCTGTGGTAGGACTGTCCATCTATCTCCACTGACCTCTCTGTTTGGTGTTGTTCCTCTGGAGGCCCTATTCAGTAAAAACCAGAGGGCTATGATTGTGTTTTGTTCTTTGTTGGCCAGGAGACTCATTCTCTGCCAATGGAAGAATCTACATCCACCTTCATATGGTCAATGGATGAGAGAAGTTATGTATTATATTCATTTGGAGAAGATCAGATATACTGTAAAAGGATCTGTCAAGGTCTATCTTGATACATGGCAGCCATTTCTATCTTATTTTGAGAGCTTACCTGCAGATGTTTTAGTTTAGATGCTATCAGGGTCTGTGATGCATACTAACATGCGGTACTTAAGATTGCGTTTGTGTGTCCTTAGATGCCTGTACAGTTTAGTTATTATTATAGTTGATCCGGTTTAGAAGGGGTGGGGTGGGAGGGTTATTTTAAGTTTGTGTTCATTGTTTGCTTTGTGTGTAAAAATGGAAAAAACTAATAAAAATACTTTGATCAAAAAAAAAGTTTGAAGCTAAACACCTCCCCACGGACACTGAGGCAAAGCCCCATCAAAGCAAAGCATTTTTGGGTTGCTAAGAAAACATCTGTTGCTTTAGAAGGAAAGGAGCTAATGTTGGTCACGCCCCCTCTCTCCTTTGAGAGTGGCCATCTTGCTTTGTGTTTTATCCCTATAGATTGTATGAGCTTTTCACAAAGTTCAAAGCTCAGTGGGTGTATTTTAGACCAAACAGGAGTTCAGTCCTTATAGGACTGAACAGTATTGTGATATCTAGTTGCAATTCTTCTGACAGGTACTGCAATTACAATTTGATTTTTGATTAAATTTTTTGAAAGTCAAACTTCAGTTCAATATTCACTATGTACATGTAAAATGTGTTGTAGCATTACCACTTAAGACAATATTTAAATATTACTCATTTGTATTAATATTAATCACTTCTGTTTGGGAAGCATAGGGCATGAGGAGCACAACACTTCTGACTGGTGTACATGACTGTTTGTCACACAGTGATTTATGTTTCAGAAGAGTAGTATTGGCTAATGTCTCCTCAGTGCCTGAAGTAATGGGCCATTTTCTCTTTCTATAATGTTTTTTTTTTTCAATCTATTGAAGGGCCGCAACTTGAGCCAATCTAAGTTAGTTAAATATGATGAAAATTTTTTGATGTTATGTTTCCTATCATGTAATGTTGTGTAAAGATCATAAATAATGTTTAAAAGGTAAAAAATCCATTACTATTGAATTTTCTACTGTATGACAGAATCAACATAAACATCTGTTTTGATTAAACATTTTTGAATTGGATAACATCTCTTGTGATTCACGTTGGATGAAGTTACTGTGTCTACAGCTAGTTAAGTGTTTTTTGTACCCTTTGAATGCATTTTGAATGTTTTGCCACCCCACATTCAATATTTTGACAATTTTAAATTTTTGATTTTGCACAAATGTCAGCATCTCATAAAACACCACTCTGTACAGATTTAAAATCAAATTACACAGTGTCGAAATTTGGCATCCCATCTGTGAAATCTTACACTAATTTGAATAAAGCGTAGACTTTTGCAATTAGCTTATTGATTGACTTGTGCTATTGGTGGCAGTAACAGTAGACTAAACGGTGACACTGGCTAACAAATGTGAATTGGTATGTTGTTTGGTTAATATTTCATAAGAATTCTAGTGTTACATTTAAGCACACCTTTCGCAGCTTTTTGATGCATTATGAATCACTGCATTAAATAGTGATGCAGGGCTATCAATGTTACACACTACTGCTCACTTTGATTACATCATCACCAAATGTCTGTTAAATATATATGCAAAAATGCCATAAAAAATAAATGCATCCTTTGCAGTTTCCCAATTGCATTAATTTAAATAGTGATTTTGGTTACAATTTCATAAATTATTCAGCGTGCCATAGTCTAAAACAGTGCTTTTCAGGCTGAAATTTTGATTTTAGCTTCGAAATTTCTACATGCAAGTACAAGTGTGCTCACCCCCTCGCATGCCACATGTGTAGGAGGGAGCGGGGGGGTGAAACACGCATACGCCACCTGTGTTTCGGGGGTTGGGGGGGTGATACACGCGCAAATGTGTGAGATACATGCACCACATTGGTGTTGCTTTTTGCAACATCACACTCATGGGGGCACTTAGACAAATTTCGCAGCCACCTCGAAAATGATCATCTGCTCACTATTTTCATGCTGAGAGCGTGAATGGCCACGCATTTACTAAGTGTCAAGCGAGTGGTGTTGGATGTTCGTGTGTATCACCTGGAATTTGGCCGACACCTGCCGCGAGAGGGATCGAATGGGCTCTTACAGGGCACTCTCTGTCTTTCAGCCACTGGAGTGCGCGAACAGTTGTAGCGACATGTGTACGACGCGTTGGAGGCAGCTACGATTTGTCACGAAGAGCATGCAATTCCTCCTTTGTGCGCTGGTCGGCTTAAGTTGTGTTATGTGTGAAGGGGCCCTTAGGATTGCTGGGGTGTTTCTTACGGGGGGCCAATTTCCTGCATTTTCTGCGTTTTTGTCTCACAAGGAAACATTTTTGAAATCAGTGTAAAGCCGGGGTAAAATTCTGGGGGGTAGGGGTTGATCTCGGGGCCAACTCCAGCTCCACTTGCTATGGCTTGTAGATGAACCATGTGCTTCGTTTATTTTGGTAAACAGTCCCCAGTGTGTCACAAGAGACAAGAGTTCTGATTGGACCTTTTTCATGGGTCTGTCCTTCTCACAGCGAATCAATAGTAGTAATCAATCAGTCAATCAATAGTAGTAATGGCGGCGCACATGGTTGCTGCAGCTTACGGCTCTCCATTTCAGTGCTATTCTCCTTTTCTTTTTTCTTGCTTTTCTTCCTTTTGTGCATCGGTACTGCGAACATCCAGTACACCTGCCAGATGCTTTTGGATGTCGGAGACCAACATCAGATATCTGTTTCGAGTGACTTTCACGACACGCACACCATCCCAGACGACATAGCAAGACCACCGGGTTTTCCGTGGATTGTTGTCAGGTCTAGGAGGCAACGCAGACGGAGGAGGGAGAGGAAGCAGGAGCGGGGTCATAGGTCCGGCGTAATGCTAAGGCTAAGGAAACAACCACACAAGTCACCTCTACCAAGCCTGTATCTCTCCATCGCCTGATCCCTGGTGCATAAAACAGACAACCTGGAACTACAACTCGCTGGAAACCGCTACGTTTGTGACTGCTGTGTTCTGATTATCACCAAAACCTGGCTTCAGCCGGGAATTCCTGATGCTAGCGTGCAGCTAGCAGGCCACACTCTGCTCCGCTGGGACAGGACTGAGGACTCCGGTGAGAGTAGAGGAGGGGGGCTCTGTATGTATGTGCACAAAAACTGGTGTAACAACAGGACAATCATAGACAATCACTGTTCCCTGGACATCGAGTACATGTCTGTAAAATGCGACCTTTCTTTCTGCCGAGAGAGCTAACTGTTGTGATCATCACCGCTGTGTACATACCACCCGACACTAGTGTAAACACAGCGCTCTCTCTCCTGCTGAACACCGTAAATGAACAGCAGTGGGCTCACCCTGATGGTGTTCACATAATTACAGGGGATTTTAATAAGGCCAACTTGAAGACTGTACTCCCGAAGTTCTACCAGCATGTCAAGTGTTCTACCAGGGGAGAGAACACTCTTGATCATGTCTACACAAATATCAAGCACGCATACAGAGCCATACCCCTCCCCCACCTCGGCCAGTCAGACCATCTTTCCCTCCTGCTTTCCCCAGCCTACACCCCCCTCAGACGCAGTGCCAGACCCACTACAAAGACTGTTACAACCTGGCCTGAAAATGCACTCTCCCAGTTGCAGGACTGCTTTGAACAGATGGACAGGGACTTATTCGAACATCAGGAACTGGAGACATTCACTGGAACCGTACTGGACTATATCCAGTTCTATCAGGAATGTGACTGTGGACAAAAGCATCCGGGTCTTCCCAAACCAGAAACCCTGGTTGATCAGCCAAGTCCGCGCATTCCTCAGGGCCCGCTACGCAGCCTTCAGGTCTGGCGACAGAGCTCTGTACAGTGCTGCTCGAGCTAACCTGAAAAGAGGAGTGAGAAGGGCCAAAGAGGACCACAGGTTGCACATAGAGTCGCACCTGGCCAGCAACAACACACGGGAGGTGTGGCGGGGCATAAAAGACATCACAAACTTCACAGGCTGTGATGTGCCATCAGGACACCTGAGTGCGTGCGTCACTGGCAGAGGAGCTAAACTGCTTCTTTGCCCGTTTTGATACATCCCAGCAGCACTCATCTGCTAAAGCTCTGCCCCCACCCCCACCGCTCTCCTACTCCACTCCACTCACTATACAGGAGCATGAGGTCAGACGGGTGCTCCTGGCAGTGAATCCTAAGAAAGCCGCCGGCCCAGATGGAGTACCTGGCAAGGTGCTCAGAGCGTGCGCCTACCAGCTTGCTCCCACCTTCACCAGGCTCTTCAACTTCTCTCTGGACCAGGCAGTTATCCCGTCCTGCCTCAAAGCAACCACAGTAATACCTGTGCCGAAGAAGTCTGCCATCACCAGCCTGAATGATTACCATCTGGTGGCTCTTACTCCGGTAGTCATGAAGTGCTTCGAGAGACTAGTTCTCCAGCACATCAAGGTCTATCTTCCTGCAGACTTTGACCCTCACCAGTTCACATACTGTGCGAACAGATCCACAGAGGATGCCATCGCCATAGCTCTTCACTCTGCGCTGAGCCACCTGGAGCAGCAGCAGAGTTGCATTCGGATGCTCTTTGTGGATTACAGTTCAGCCTTCAGTACAATAATCCTGGACATTCTCACTACAAAACTGGACATTCTCGGCCTCCCCCCTCTCACATGTGCCTGGATCAAGGACCTTCTGACCAACTGGCCCCAGACTGTGAGACTTGGCCCCCACCTCTCCTCCACCCGCATTCTGAGCATCAGTTCCCCACAGGGCTGTGTGCTGAGCCCCCTCCTATACTGCCTCTACACCTACGACTGCAGTTCGGCCCACCAAAACAACCTGGTGGTAAAGTTTGCTGATGACACCACCGTAGTCGGACTCATCTCTAAGGGTGATGAGACAGCTTATAGAGAGGAGGTCCTGAAGCTGGCAGCCTGGTGTTCAGAGAATAACCTCTCACTGAACACCAAGAAAACCAAGGAAATCATCATTGACTACAGGAGGCAGAGCATCGACCCAGCACCCCTTTTCATCAATGGTGAGTGTGTGGAGAGGGTTACCTTCCACACCCTCTCCACATACAAGTTTCTCGGCGTCCTCATCTCTGATGATATCTCCTGGTCTGTGAACATCACAGCAGTCACCAAGAAGGCTCAGCAGCAGCTACACTTCCTGAGAGTCCTCAGGAAGCACAAGCTAGACTCCAACCTGCTGCTGACCTTCTATCGAGCATCCATTCAGAGCCTGCTGACATACTGCATCACAGTATGGTATGGCAGCTGTACTGCTGCAGACAGGGAGAGGCTCCAGAAAGTTATAAAGACAGCCCAAAAGATCATTGGCTGCCCTCTCCCCTCCCTGATGGACATTTACAGCTCCCGCTGCCTTAGCAGAGCCCTAAACATCACTAAAGACAGCTCCCACCCTGGCTTTGAACTGTTTGACCTGATGCCCTCAGGTAAGCGCTACAGGTGTATTAAGACCAGAACAAACAGACTCAAAAACAGTTTCTTTCCCAAAGCGGTAACCATCCTGAATTCCCGCATACACCGACGATAATGTGCAACATTCCATCCCATAATGTGCAATATTTATAATTTTTAATAATGTATATAATAACATACTTATTCTGCAATTTACATACCACCCAGGACCGTGCACCTTACCTTCTAATGTTTACATTGTACATATATTTTTTTTCTGATACATATTTGATATTGCTGCTTTTCTTCTTACTTGCCTGCACTGATTTTGGAGTTGGCTTTTAATCTCGTTGTACATTGTATAATGACAATAAAAGGCATTCTATTCTATTCTATTCTATTCTATTCTATTCTATTCTATTCTATTCTATTCTATTCTATTCTATTCTAAAGCAGAGTTTGGTCGAGCACACATTTGTTGAAAACAACAAGAGGAACCCTGAGAAGGTTACAGTCAATTTAAAAAATCCACCTAAATCAACCACCTCTCCAAAATTCTCACCTGGCACACCAACACCATGGCTGTCATCAAGAAAGCCCACCAACGTCTCTATTTTTTGAGGAAATTGGGAAGGGCTGGACTGAACACAGACGTCCTCAGGGCCTTCTACAGCTGTGCAGTGGGGAGTGTCCTGTCCTGCTGCCTCCCTGTGTGGTAGGGTGGCTGCATGGTGGTGGAGAAGAAAGCGCTGCAGCGGGTGGTGAAGTCTGCACATAGGACCATCGGATGCAGCTTACCATCCATTGGGGACATCTACATCTCCAGATGTAGAGACAAAGCCACCTGCATCCTCAGAGACTCCACCCACCCTGCGCACAGTCTGTTTACACCCCTTCATTCTGGAAGGAAGCTGTGCAGCATCCGGGCAAAAACATCCAGACTGAAAAACAGCTTCTACCCGAATGCTGTCAGACTGTTGAACAGTTCAACATCCACCACCAAACTGTGAACATTGCACTACATGCACATTGTCACCTTCTTAATACTCTAACGCTGCTGCTGCTGCTGTCGACCCTGTGCCTTGTATATATATTCTATGGCCACAGGGGTGTGCATATTGTACATTGCAAAAGTTTATATTGCAAAAGTTTATACAATAGGTTAGGTTAAAAAAAAATTGTCCCAGTTAACTACGCCGAGACCTGGAGAAACTGCATTTCGTTCTGCCTGTAAGAGTCGAGTGACAATAAAAGAGTCTGAGTCTGATTCTGATGTCTGTTAGTCATCTGTGATTAAATGATAGCAAATCTGTAACAGAACAATGATACGATATAAAGGATCTTGATGTTATTTTTGATATTATTATTGTCATATTGCCAGAAACTCCAATCTAAATGAACCCTTTTTGCTGGCATTTTGTCACTATCGACAACAGCTCTTTTTTTTCACAATTTATGCCATAACTTACTGATTTACTATGATCAAAAAGCAATAAAATAATCAAACCTATGCCATATCTTAGAATAAACAAGTTAGCTATATTCACTGGCTGTGTTTACTTCAGTTTCTGTATGTTCTGCAGTTATTAAAAAAATCCTAAAAAAAAAAAGTGTCCAAAAAATGTAATTCTTCCTCTGGAATTTGGCCTCTGATATGGCCAGATTTATTCCTAGAACCTTCTATTTTATAAAATTTTCTTTCTTAGGTAGCCCCCTCTGCACCTTCCCTACATGCCACTATTGGTGGTCCCTTCATGGAGGTCACGATGTTGCACCACAATGTTGATTCTATAGCCCAAATATGACAGACTTAGTCCACCTTTCACATTTGTGCACCGTCGCTATTAGACTGAAGAAACAATAAGTGACATCAGTGGTTGCTCTCATATACACGGTCTCCTGGTTGCTAGCACAGGCTAACAAGTTTGACAATCCTCATGTTTGTTAATTGGATGAGCATACATACTGTTTATCACAGAAGTGTAATGAATCACAGCAAGGACCCCGGTGCAGAAAACCACAGTATGGGACCGTTTGAACAGGCTTTATCGTCCAACAAATATTTACTTACTTGCAAGTTACTGCAGCAAAACGGCAAGCATGAATGGTTGATTATGCCGGTCCTGGGTCTGGTACACAGTAATCAGTCCAAAATAGCCTCAGCTTCCCTGAGGGGAAAAGCACAATACATAATCCAAAGCCAAGCAGATTTTAGGCACTAAAATCCAATTAACAGTAGCAGTCATTTTAGGGGCTAGGCAGCAGAATGAGCTCAACAACAGACCACAGAGTCCATACAGGTGAAAGCAAAAGTGCAGAATGGAGGAGTCCAAAAAACACTCAAACTAGATCACAAGACAATGGCAAAAACAGACACCTGGAATGGAAGCAAGGTCGGTGTCAATAAATACTGATACTTGGTATGTTAAAGAGCAGGGTGGAACCTAATACAATCTGGCAGCTTGGAGACATATTCACAGAGCATTTAAAGGATGCAGAGCAGTTCAACTTGGAAGGCAAAACTAGATGACACGGAAGGAAAACTAACAGAAATCACTCAGAGTGACTATAAATTAGACAAAGACAGGGAAACATGACTGGAGCTTAAACATGACCCTGGCAAAGAGCAGAGGTGTCAAGTAACGAAGTACAAATACTTCGTTACTGTACTTAAGTACACTTTTTAGGTATCTATACTTTACTCCTTTACTTATTTTTCTGCCTACTTCTGACTTCTACTCATTACATTTTCACACAAGTATTTGTACTTTCTATTCCTTACATTTTTAAAACAAACAGCCTCGTTATTCTTGGCTTCAGTTTAATGTTTATATATATATATATTTCACGTCATGTGCGCCTGTAATCAACTTTTCTGCAGCACGGCTTTGCTTTGAACCGTGAACCAATCCAAGCAGTGTTTCGCAGATTGAAGCAATGCTTTGACCTATTGCTTCGTTTATTCTTTCTTTCTTTTGCTTAATTTTCCCTTGCTAAAACCCTAAAGAGCATACTTCTGTGAGTATTATTTATCTTTTCTATGTTAAACTGACCTGTTATGGTCTTCTGAAACAGTTGATAGATGTATTTTATAACTTAAAAACGGGAGTGACGCTAACACATTAGCATGTCTATGGCATTTTCAATGTTAAAAGTTAGCATTAAGCAGCTCTCATCACGTTTGGGTGCATTTGTTTTCAAATTGTAATATTTCTTAAATTTATTTTTGTTTATATATTAATAATCTAATGATTATTATATACAATTTTAGAGAAAGAGGCAAAAAGGACCTGAATAGAAACACAACAGAAAATATAAAAGCAACTAACAATGACATACATAAATAAATACATACATACATAAATAAATAAGTGTTTCCTGTGAACACCTAGTGACTATTACACCTCCACTTCATCCCTGTCTTATTTAATGACAATTTGTTTCGGTCAAACCATATTTTCAATGTGTTAATTTCTTCAGTGATTTCCTCCAGAACTATCTGCCAAACTAGAAAACTGCTGCATCCTTGTAAGAGCAGAATACTACTGGAATGAATTTGAGTAAGGAAAGTTGTTTTTTTTTTTGTTTTTTTTTTTTTCTTCACTAAATGGATGCTGCACTCACTGCAGTTTGTCTGGAATAGTCCCAGATTGCATTTCAGAGCTTGTAGAATTGAAACATTTTCATGCAGGTGGTGTTGGGGGGTAATTTTGGGTTTTGGGTCTTGGGCCACATGTAGAACGAATCAGTTTTTAAATTAAGCTTTCAATTCATATAGTGGCATCCACTTTTTTTTTTTTTTTTAAAGGTTACTTTATACTTTTATACTTTAAGTAGGTTTTGGAGCACATATGTTTTCACTTTTACTTGAGTAAAGAAGTCAAGTTGATACTTCAACTTTTACCAGAGTGTTTTTAAACTGCAGTATCTATACTTCTACTTAAGTAACAAATGTGTGTACTTTTGACACCACTGGCAAAGAGAAGTCAAGGGGGCATGGATCTCTGTCACAAAAGAAGTGAAAAGATGAAGGGAAGCAAAATAGTGATGGGTGATGACATTATCAGTCTTTTAACCTCACCACTAGATGATACTAAAGCCTTCATACTGCAGCTTTAACTAAAAAAAGAAGACGAAAATTAATTTTACAAAATATACGGAACAGACTGTATCCCCACACAGTCTGTTCTGTGTACGCCTGATCCTGTCAGACCTCAGACATTTAGCAGAGTAGGTCCTGATTTGTACTTGCCTGGGAGACCACTTTGGAAAACCATGGACTGTGTGTGGCTCTGGATAGAACTGGCATTGCTCCAGGTAGGTCATCAAGCATAAAAATTATGCCACATCCTAATGTGGATCTGTACTGGATCCACTGTGGTGAACCCTGAACAAAACAGGGGCAGCAGAAAGATGAACTATGATTCCTACAAGATAAATTATTAATCCTTGAAATAGTAAGCACTCGGTTAAGTGCTTATGTTCTATGACACAACTAGGTAGGTGGTGATAGACTTTTTCAAAATAATGGTTCATATTGCATAAAAAGGAGTTCAGTGGGTGCCACTCGTTAAGGGTCAGTGGTTATACATGGAACAAAAATATAAATGCAACACTTTTGTTTTTTGTCCTATTTTTTATGAACTGAACTCAAAGATCTAAAACATTTTCTATAAACACAAAAGACCTATTTCTCTCAAACATTGTTCACAAAACTTTTTAAATCTGTGTCAGTGAGCACTTCTCCTTTGCCGAGGTAATACATCCCACCTCCAGGTGTGACATATCAATATGCTGATTAAACAGCATGATTATTGCACAGGTGTGCCTTAGGCTGGCCACAATAAAATGCCACTCTGAAATGTTGTTTTATCAAACAGCACAATGCTACAGATGTTGTACATTTTGATGGAGCGTGCAATTGGCATGCTGACTGAATGCTGACCCACCAGAGCTGTTGCCCATGAACTGAATGTTCATTTCTCCACCATAAGCCGTCTCCAAATGCATTTCAGAGAATTTGGCAGTACATCCAACCTGCCTCACATCCACAGACTACATGTAACCACACCAGCTCAGGACCTCCACATCCAGCATGCTCACCTCCAAGATCGTCTGAGACCAGCCACCCAGACAGCTGCTGCAACAGTCGGTTTGCAGGACCAAAGATTTTCTGCCCAAACTATCAGAAACCGTCTCAGGGACGCTCATCTGCATGCTCGTCGTCCTCATCAGATTGTAGTTCATCATTGTAACCAGCTTCAGTGGACAAATGCGCAAATTCAATGGCATCTGGCTGCTGATCAACTCTATGCAGAAATGTGTTGCACTGTGTGAGGCAAATAGTGGTCACATCAGATACTGACTGGTTTTCTGATCCCCTCCCCCAGACCTCCCAATAAAGCAAAACTGCACATTTCAGAGTGGCCTTTTATTGTGGCCAGCCTAAGGCACACCTGTGAAATAATCATGCTGTCTAATCAGCATCTTGATATGCTGCACCTATGAGGTGGGATGGATTATCTCAGCAAAGGAGAAGTGCTCACTAACACAGATTTAGACAGATTTGTGAACAATGTTTGAGAGAAATGGGTTTTTTGAGTACATAGCAAATGTTTTAGATCTTTGAGTTCAGCTCATGAAATATGTGAGCAAAACAAAAGTGCTGCGTTTATATTTTTGTTCAGTGTACTTTCTACTCAAAGCGTGTGTTATCTGTGGTAGTCCAGGTCTTCTACAGCAGAGGTCTTATTGTGTCACAGGTGGAAAAGTGAGAGCAGGAGTTCATCAGAACATTGTGTCCACAAAGATCCCTAAGTCTGTAACCTGGACAGAGTCTCTTTGTGTCCCTTACACCCACCGCTGAACACAAGGGCTCTTCACAGAGAATCAAAGAGACCATTTTAACATGCTGCTTTCAAGTACATAACTTATATAACCGGCACACACTTCAAGGATGTTTTTCCTCTCACAGGCACATATTGTTAACATTATTATGCCTCCTGTCGTTAGCACAGCAGCGTTTTTGTGCTATTTGAGTTTGACTTCCAGGAACGTCACATTATAGAGGTTTCCTCCAGAAAGATGATTCCTTGCCTCCACTGTACAGTATCTCCACCAGCCAGGCAGCCAGCCACCCTGTTTCTCCCTGACACACCAGATGGTGTCTACCGAATTCTCCCATTGTGGCCATTAAATAATTAAGACTCTCATTAAGACCTAAGTGTGCCTTATGATGTGGCACGCAGCCAGCCGGCATTACTCGGCAGCTCACAGAAGGATGGTTTTAGTAGAAAAACAAAAAAAGAAATTGAAGTATTGCACAGATCCAGCAAAAAAAAAAAAAAAGATTAAGAAGCTTCTCTTTGTGAATTCGACTTAAAGTCTAGTTGACATTTCTGTTCTGTTCTCTCGAGTCTTAGTCTTTGACTCTGAAGCCAGTGTTGCAGTCCAATGCAATATTTATCACACTAAAGAGTCCTGAGGATAAGATCTGACACATTTAGTTGTATAACGCCGCCCTTCTTGCCAACTAGTTTTTTTCCCCCTTCACCCTGTTCACACTCATTTCTCTGTTTGTTTACGTTTGGCTCTCAGTCGTGAATAATGAATTAACCTTCGGAGGTATTCAAAGGAAACACAGTCACCTGTGGGGTACAAATGTCAGTGCAACCTCATTTATGCATTGCGTGCAATCACGATCAGCAAATTGTCATCTCTCTCTACCAGGGTGTATCACACAGATGAGACATGTCAGACCCAAACATGTGCTTTTCGCAGATGCTTCAGCTGTACGACCGCTTTGTCATCACCGCCTGTCAGTCATGTGGCGCGACAGGTTGAGTTGTCCCAGCCCATTTCTCAAAGATGGCCGGCAGCACTGCTGGCTTCTACCCAGTGATTTGGCTCGGTGGGGATCTGATTCTCACTACTCTGTTGTTAATCATGAAGCCGGGTGAAAGGGATGTTCCCACACACTAACTCATTGGTAGCTTCTGCTCAGCATGCTGGGACATTATTAGTCAAAATGTGGATGGTTGAAGCGTCAAGATTCACTCCTACATTCTAGCTCAGTTAGTGAGTGGGAGAAATATGATGCTGTTTGCTATCATAATATATTGGCAACGACAGCGAGTGGCACCCCATCAACACCACATACAGTAGAGGGTCAGCTGAAAACGTATCAGGTTGACTAAGAATGAATTAGTTTTCAGGTGCAGCCAAGCTTAGCAAGAATTTATTTAGTCCTTAAACCTGGACTTCACTGTGGGCGAGCTCAGTACCCTATAGGTAACGTTCTTAACTATCGCGCGAGCTCAGTACCCTATAGGTAACGTTCTTAACTATCGCGCGAGCTCAGTACCCTATAGGTAACGTTCTTAACTATCGCTATGCTTACCAAGAGGTGACTGCAGTAACTAGGACATGTAAGATGCATTGGAATTGGCTATATCCCCAACAACCTTCTGTGAATTCAACTTGAAAGTCACAAGCGGTCAGTCAGCTGTCCAATACTTCACTACATGAACACCTTCAAAAAAGACCTCAGATCTGCCCACATTAATCTGAAGGCATGGGAAGAGGCAGAGATAGATGTTAAGAATGGCGTGAAGCAGGCTGAGGCTGACTGCTGCCAACGAAGGCCCCCAAATCATCAGAAAAGGAAGGCATTGTTGAGCAGCACGAGCAAGCCTTCAGATCTCATCTGCAGTGACTGATCCACAGACTGCTGCTCACGGATTGGTCTTTACACTCATAGTACACAATGTCTAGGCTCAACAGGATGCAACCCATCAACACCAATCACCAGCGGAGGTCAATTATGAAGAAAAGATGACAGTCAGTTTCTCAAGAAATTGGTACTTTAAATGGGTATCTACTGAAACCATCTTTTTTAGGAACAAAATGACCCTGTCAGCTTTTATTTAACCATGGCATCTGTAACATGCATAAAATATGCATCAACATATGGGTCGTATTGATTGACAAACAACTGTTTCACAGTGGTTGGAAAATGGTGTATATTTGCTTGGGATTCCTGCAAAAAACAGTTTTAGCACCATGTACATTTTGTGCCAAATATTGTAATTTTATGTTTCAGTTTCCTGAATATTTCAAGCCATCTTGTAGTTGTGGACATATGGAACAACATTACAAAAGATAATGTAGTAGGTTGACTATGTAGAAGTTAATGCTAGAACAGTGAACCATAGCAAGATGTTCCAAGCTCGGGATGAGTTGCGACTACCAACACCAAGGAAAACATTATATTCTTTCACGTTGATAGATAATAGAGTATGGGTTATTGGTGAGACAGCTAATGCTGCTGGTATCTCCCATGAGAGTGGAGAGTGTTCTACGTTACATACTGAACTTGAAATATTAAGGTTTCTGCTTAGAGTGTCCTGTATCTTCTGGCACCTGATCAAAAGTGCACAATACCGGGCACACTTTTGAAACGAATGCAGCTAACTTTATATGTTTCCTCAACAAAGTTGATTGCAGAGTCCATCGTTTTGAGCCAGAGAGAAAGACTTAATCCATGGAACAGAACATCCCCACCATCACGCGTCTAAATTATGTTAGCCTGCTATAGACAAATGACCCTTTCTCAAAAACTAGTCGTGGAACACTGGTGGTCCATGAGTGACTGCTAGTGGTCCATAAGTACATAGGTAAAATAGGGGAGGTGATGGTCTAGTGGTTTAGGGGAGGTGATGGTCTAGTGGTTAAAGCATTGGGGTTGAGACCAGAGGATCTTTGGTTCAAATCCCAGCCTGACCGGAAAATCACTAAGGGCCCTTGGGCAAGTTCCTTATTCCCCTAGTTACTCCCGGTGTGTAGTGGGCACCTTGCATGGCAGCAGCCTGACATTAGGGTGAATGTGAGGCATTATTGTAAAGCACTTTGAGCGTCTGATGCAGATGGAAAAGTGCAATATAAATGCAGTCCATTTTATTTACCATTTATCAGATTTTAAATTGCTGTCATATTCTAACTTAACCTATTGTTAGGTTAGGTATTTTTAGACCTATTGTTTTAGGATGTTTGAGGAGTTATGTGGTCTAAGAGATTTATTTATTTATTTATTGATTGATTAAGTGGTCCTTGGTCCAGAAAAAAGCTTGAGAAATGCTGGTCTATAGGGAAGGTGAAAACCTCAGATTTACTGAATGAAAAGGGCATCATGTTTGCAACATTCTTCTGCATAGCCAAACCCAAACTAAGTGTATTATTTCAGGCTGCTGAGGCAATTGTATGAGGCTATGAATACCAAACACCAAAAACAGTTGACAAAGGAGAGTCTTGTTTCATCAGAACAGTGACCCAGCTCATAAGTCAGTGGTTGCCATGGCTGCTGTGCAAGATTGTGAATGCCAGTTGGTTGACCACACATCACAGTCTCCTGAATTTGTGCTGTGTGACTTCCAAAGAAGAAGAAGAAGAAGAAAAAAGGCTGGTAAGTCATCCTGGCGTGATGGTGGCATCATATCTGCCACTGAGCACTTCTTGACCATCGGGGTGAAAGCTTTGATATCACAAGAAATTTGTGGACTTCCAAGGCAACTCAGCTGAAAAAATATCCCAGACATAGTCTTATCCCAAAAAGCCAACATTATTAGTCTATGAACCTTTCAGCTGATCCTCATATTCTGCAGGTCAAAGCAGATATGAAGTTTACTGTGATTTTCTTTCAGAATTTCATACACATATAAACAATCTGTCTTGAAAGAAGAAGTCAGTTTGACCACTGCAAAAACAAAAAGCCTCACAAACAAATGTGCAAATAATAGAAGCAATTTAATATTCAACTTTATTAATATTTAAGTGGCTGGAGTGGTCCTTGAAGATTTGTTTATTCTCTTTTTATGAAAGTGAACTCTGTAAATAAAGCCCTTCTGAAGGCAGTCGGCGCTTGTCAATCAGCAGTTTATTGTCAGTTCCAACTTTCCACTGAAGTATGTTCCACTGCCTTGTGTCCTTGGTAAATGTTATAATGAGCAAAGATTAGACAAAGCCGGTTGTTACAAAATGCCTGAAATTTGTGTTTGTATTTTGCTAGAACAAAAAGCCCTGATGAAAATGTGTCGTGTGACAGGCGTTGTGCATGGCTGAAAGGTAATGGAGTCTTTTGATCTCACTCTGTGTGCCTCTCTGTCTCCTCAGATAAGGCACCTCACTTCTCCAGGCTGGGAGACGAGGAGGTCAATGCCGGGCAAAACGCCTCTTTCCAGTGTGTTGCTGCTGGACGAGCATCGGAGGCTGAGAACTTCCTGCTAGAGGTCTGTAGATCAATGGAGGAGATGGAAGTAGAGGGAGAAGAACATGGGCCTCTGATTGATGTTAATGAGTTTATATATATGGGTGATTCTTTAACTACGGGCACTATTGGCCTTGTAAATGTAATTTCCACCACACCATTGCCTTACAATATAAAGTGCCTTGGGGCAACTGTTTGTTGTGATTTGGCGCTATATACATGTGCTCTGATGTCACTGTTTATCTCCACAGAAACTACCCAAACAATCTTTCATACAAACTGTTTAGGGACATTACAGTGTTGTGGTGGAAATTACGGCAATAGTGTGGGACAACTACATTTTGTTTAAAAAAAAAATCACAACAGTTGTATGACATTGAATACCCCAATTATGTTTTGATTATTTTACTGATATTTTATTCAGAGATATTTTAAAACATTAGAAAAAACGTTTCTTTACCATTCATTTTTATCATTGAAGATCAAAAGTCTGGGTGTGGGACAAGTACAAAATGGCAATATTTGCATATAATGATGCTGAAAAAAGGTGAAAAAGTCATCATAGACTACTAGAACAAATTTCTTAACACACTTTCATTGTAAAGATAACTATAAAAGTGTGAAATGTCCCCTTTTTTCTGTTTTTCATACAATATGATCAAAGGACATAATAAGTGCCCGTAGTCTAAGAATCACCCATATATATATATATATATATATATAGGGATGCCCCGATCTGATCACGTGATTGGAAATCAGGCCCGATCATGTGGTTTCAGACTTGGTCGAAATCGGACGTTGCATCCCGATCAGGAATCCGATATAGATTTTATCCTCATTATTTTGATCAGTGCTATTTCAAGATCATTATTGCAGATTAATGGGCCTTTCATGCGTCGGAGGCATCAGAAGCGTCACTTTATCTCGACTTTTGACGCGACGCTTCTGACGGGAGCGCGCATTGCCGCTTGTCGGCAGGCTGACGCGGTCAAAGTTCAACCCAATCTTTTTTTTTTAAATTGAACAAAAGAAAAAATATAAGTACAACCGGACATTCTCGCACACGCGTGCGGCTGAAACCGATTCCAGAGGAGAAAAGGGAACAAGAGTTGCGCCGTGAATTTGGGAAGAAGAGATGGAATTGTAAACAGGTGTCCCGTCAAGATGAGGTGCGTTGCGCTACTGCGCATGCCTGCGCATGCGCACATCGCTCTACCCAAGACTTGAAGACGTCACCCATCAAGATGAGGTGCCTCACACAACTGCACATGTGGAGATGATGTAACTCGCTCGACGTGCAATCGCATGGGCATTTTGTTTTTTCTTTGTTTTTCCATCAAAGTTTTTTTTTTATGAATTGTATTCAGTGTATTTATAGCCTAGTAAGTAAAACATTTTCTGTATTTTCCATTAGGAGCATAAATGTATGTATATGTATATTTTGCCTGTCGAAATACGCTAACTCCAGGTTAAAAATACTTATTGTTTTATAGTGAGTAGATTTTATACATTACTACATTGGGATGAACAATTTATACATTTACTTGCCCATCAAAATAAGCGAACTTCGTCAAGTAATTTTTTCAGTGCACACATGTGCAGTTACGCGAGGAACCTCATCTCGACGACGCACCTCATCTCGACAGAACACCAGACAGAGGTGGAGGGAGTTACGCTCACAAAGTGTCTTTCGCAGAACTGCTGTTTGTGTGTTTATGCGCTCAGCCTGACGCCTCGATGGAATGACAAGAGGATGATGGACACTTTCCCACCGAAACTCTTGCTCAGTCATCCTTCCGTGCGCAGCAGGACCCGGTGTTGACCAAGTCCTCAGGATGACGATCTGTCATCTGATTAACAAAAACAAAGAAACAAATTGTCCTGTGATCGTTTGTCTGCAAAACGGAGCGAGAGATGGTATGCGCACGAGCGACGTGCGCACTCATCACATTTAGGAGCGCATCTTAAAGAGCTTCCGTGTTCATTCACGTTCACTGCGCTGCTCTGAACTTGTTGAATACTGATAAAGCATCAGAGGGGTACACTGAGGACTGTCAGGATGCAAATGTAAGTTGTTTTTTTTTTTCCTTTTACTTTTCAAGTTGACCTTTGAACTTTCGACGCTCTGAACTGTGACGTAGCTTCACGCTGTCCAATAGGAATGACGCGTAGGGCCAAAACACGGAGGACTAGTGGCAGAAACCACTGATCTGTACAAATGGTAAATGGACTGCATTTATATAGCGCTTTTCCATCTGCGTCAGACGCTCAAAGCGCTTTACAATTATGCCTCACATTCACCCCGATGTCAGGGTGCTGCCATACAAGGCGCTCACTACACATCGGGAGCAATAGGGGATTAAAGACCTTGCCCAAGGACCCTTAGTGATTTTCCAGTCAGGTGGGGATTTGACCCACAGATCAGTGCAGAAACCACGTGTCTGAAGAAAAATCCTTGGAAATGTTTTTTGTTGTTGTGGTTTGTTACCTCAAAATTTCTGATTACTGTTTAAAAAAGTTTAGAACACTTGTAATTAAAATAGCTAAATCAATAAATGGTTCTTTAGAAACCTTTCATCTATAAATTAAAACCACCTGTTATTTCAGATTAGATAATTTCTTGTTTAACATACGGAACCTTGGACATTTATTTATAGACAAATAAAATAACATTGAAATTTGTACATTTTTTAAGTCTGGTAGATTATTATTTGATTGTTCAAGCTACCTCAAGGAGAAGTGCACTGTTTAAGTGATAAATAATAAAATAAGGTGATTAAAATGAAATTATTATATATTTAGCATTTGTTCATTGTTCATTCAGTTTTTTAAAGTATCAGATTGGGACTCGGTATCGGCAGATACTCACTATCAGATGACTCGGAATCGGATCGGGGCCAAAAAAACCTGATCAGAACATCCCTATATATATATATATATAAAGACTATTTCTGCCTCCTAAAGGAAAAGTATGACAGAGCTCAATTGCTATTCTTGACTGAATCTTTCATATTTTAGATGTATTGAATGAATCATGAAGCTTCATATCCATACATAAGGGGTTTTTGAATGCATTGACCGGAGAGGAGGTGAGCTGTTCCTGATGGACCTGCATGGGGTTTAGTGATGAATTTGATCGCTCTGCCACATGCCATTTCAAAACCAAGAGTAGTACTATCAAAGTAAAATACTGTACAGTTTATACACACAAATGCAAATGTAATGCATCTACATATATACTTTATATTTTAACCCACACAAGTAGAAGCCCCAGACTTTGTGACTTGGTAAGATGAGTATCTTCCTGAAAAAGTGAAAGAACTAGGAATTTCAAACACATTTCTAAAAGCATATGCTTTATAGATCAATCAAGCAAGTGTTTTTAATGAAATGATTTTATATAACGCAATTATTGAATGAATATATTTGTTTTTGTTAACAACCCATTTCTGTTAGGGAGAATATTCAATAAGGTACACGATGGATGGAGTCAGCTGCCGTCATAGAGTTGGATATAGCAAAGCTAGAATGTGCACTCCCTGTACCGCTAACGTAACAGTGCCATGTCTGCATGAGTGCATGGTCGCCATTACCAAAGAGGGCAAAAAAGGACACGGAGTACCCGGATATGCAATACAGTGTGCATGTGGAGTGAATGCGGAAGTACCAAGGGGAATCTCTACAGTGGACTTACACGGACCGCAAATGCCGCACCTACCTGTTTTTGGTTCACTTTTTAATTAAAATAATATTATTAATTCAATTAGAATAAAAAGAGTTCAATTTCTTACCTTCCTGGCAGAAATAGCGGGGCTTCGGCTTCATAACACTGGGCATAACACTGACGTGGAAACACATTTTCGACTTGATCATCGCTAGACACAACACGGTGCATCATGCAATGTAAATAAATCCACAGATAAATTCTCATGATGTCGTTGTCCCAAGATCCTAATGACATGATAGATAGATAGATACTTTATTAATCCCAGAGGGAAATTCAGCTTACACATTACACCAGACACACAAATAAGATTAAATAAATAAAAGAAAATAGACTACTCAATAAAAACCACTAACTAGAAATAAAAATAAAATTTGTGTGCGAATACAGCATCCAGTCTCACAGAATATAACGGAGGAGTAAATGTAGTGAAGTAGTGCAGTAATGAGGAGGTAGTGCAGATGTAAACAGTACACAATATAAGCAATGTAGGCTGTGCAAAGAAGTAAACAGTGTAAACACTGTTGGTAGTGCAAAAAAAAAAAAAAAAGCAATAAAAGGTCTAATCAGATGTGTCACAGGATTATTTTTTGCTGTGTTGGGAAGAGTTAAACAGTCTGATGGCCTGAGGGACAAAAGACTTCCTAAATCTGTCCGTGTGGCAGGACTGGGACAGCAGTCTGCCACTGAATGAGCTCCTCTGCCTGATGATGGCGCTGTGCAGAGGGTGCTCAACATTGTCCATGATGGCCAGCAATTTACTGAGGGTCCTTCTCTCTGCCACTGATGTTAGTGTCTCCAGCTCTGTTCCCAGCTTTCCTCACCAGCCTGTCCAGTCGCCCGGCGTCCCTCCTCTTCATGCTGCTCCCCCAGCAGACCGCCACAGAGAAGAGGACACTGGCTACCACAGACTGGTAGAACATTCATAGGAGTTTATGGCAGATCCTGAAGGACCCTAATGAAATTTCCAGCTTGGCACAAAATAATGTTCACTGCACACGCTGGAGGTGACCGTGGGATTAAAGAGAGTGAATGCATACATGCATTTAAGTAAAATACACTCGGAGTATAACACGGTTGGTTGCAATATAGAGGAAAGAAATGTTAATCCGTGTTTTCTGGCGGTTGCAAGAGTCGATTCAGGCACATGAATACAGCACTTTGGGTTACATTTACCGTCACGATTACACTGTATCACTTGTAACATTGAACAATGCGGTAAACGGTCAATTCTAACATCGCCTTTTGCCCTCTTTGGTAATGGCAGCGCATGCTCCTCGATGGCACACAGCCAGGCGTGACTCCACCTTCTAGGTTTGCTATAGCCACCTTTATGGCTGCCATTATGTATTAGCTGTGATGTTGAAGTCCTGCCCTTGGACTGGGCATGAGATGCACAGTGGCCAATAGTTTGAAGTGCTACGTTGATAGTTGCCATACAGTCTGGACAGATAGATTCAGTATCAGCAGCAGTCATTGTGGTTGCCACTTTCCAGCATGTAAACCCCTTAAAGGTATAGGAGATGAGCCTAGAAAAACCAGTAGGGTTTTAAAAATACACACAGTCATAAAAGTGCAAGATAATTACTTCAGACCTGCCTCCAAAGCCACGTCCCAAATGTTCTTTTTATAACTACAAATTGCCAAAATATCAAAATATATCACCACTCGTCCCATTCAAAGCTAATATACCTACATATTGTACTACATAGGATTAACTGACGTGTCCAGGAGTAAATTGGGGCATCATGGTGACACTTTGCCAATCTTTGTAGTCCATGGCCCAGGGACGTGGCGTGGTCAGGGCACTGAAGACCTGGTGACTGACCCCCGGAGCTTTCCAAGCTGACAGCTGGAGCTGACTGTGGCCCGGCTGGCAATGTTGACAAAACTGAAGAAGAACAGTGCCAATATTTATTCTGGGTTTAGATCTTGCCACATCTGGTGGTTTTTCTGGTGGTAACTTTCGCAAAAGCTGTTTTTTTGTGTGTGTGCGCGACTAACTGTTATTGCTGATACTTTCTCCGTCGTTATGCACCTAGCTCCCTTTCACTAATTTGCAACGTTTTTTCTTCTAATTCTTTTTCTTCATCTCCTTGTGTTTTTATTGACGGTTGGCAATCAGGTGAAGCATAAACGCCACCTACTGTAGGCAGGAAAATCCTCTGCAGGAGTGCTCAGCATGAGCTTGTACTGACTAGCTTGAGCAGAGTTATGATGTGGACTCTGGTTATGTGTGACACGATGAGTGCATCAACTTTTCTGGTGCGCACAAGGCCAGATGATGAGCCAGTAATTTGCCGAGCCACATTCAAGATGATTGGATGATCTTTTTACAGCCCTGCAGCTTCCACAAGTGATGGTCATTTTTAAATATTGATGCCAAAACATGTAATTAATTTGTTGCCATCAGTGTGGAAAGAGGATTACAAGTGACATACCCAAAAAAAATGTTTTAGAAAATTACCTACTATACTTTTAACGTTCTAGTTTTACTTTATTGTTTTTAATGTGAATACCTTAGAGACTATTTGCAGTGAGATATAAAACAGGAACAGGTTTGGCCAGGGGAAAAAAAAATTATGAAAGCTTTCTTATGGACTTTACAATTACACACCCTCTACTTAGTAACAGTTGGGCTGGAGTTTTGGTCGTTGGTACCAGTGTCGCCAACCGAATGGTCCTCCTAAAAATCGTTCCCTCCGATGACGCGGTTCACGGATTATCACCTTGTTTCTGCTTCAAACTGCACTCCATTCATCATCTGTCTCATTGACAGATACCTGAAGCTTTTGTACAACAATCATTTCCACATAAATTCAGCATTATTTAATCATAAAAGGCAGCGTAAGCGATCAGAGCGCTGCAGCTAAACGAGCTGCTGGCTGATGCGTTCACTGCGCGTCAGACATTTCAAAGTATCACGGAATTTCGCCTTGTTTCTGCTTAAAACTGCCTCGTTTCTGGTTAAAACCGATGTTAGAATGATTTAAGAGGTTTTACCTTTATCATCTGATGGTTAATAATCCCATGAATCCATTTTATTGCTTTGGGTGAAGAGACTCCGTCTCAGACGTGCTGCTGTGGTCCGAAATGACGCATGTGCAGATGCAAACGGCAGACCGATTTTTAGGGGCAGACCATTTGGTCTGCGACACCGGTACATAGGTTGGGACATTTATTCTTCATAAACAGTACTAGGTAAATGAATTGAACTGAACTGAGCTGGTAGCAGTTTCAAAATTAACTAGAACACTGCGTTTGTAGATCAAGGATCAAGGATCAAGGAAATTTTATTGTCATATGCACAGAACAGAAGAACTTTCCTGCACAATGAAATGTGGCTACTGCATTTAACCCATCCTATTTGCCAGTAGGAGCAGAGGTCGCCATTAGGCGCCCGGGGACCAGCTCCAGATGTACATCCCTGCCTTGGTCAACAGCAGGGCTGAGCAAACCAACACCGACCCATAACAAACAACACACATAACACACAACACATAGGCCGGCCTGGTACATAAAACATATATATGAAGCAAAACACGAGGGAAAAGGAGAAGAAAAAAAAAACCCTCATAGCCGCTGCATTACACAGCGGCAATGAGGAAAAAAAAAAAAAATCCCATCAGCACAAAAAAACAATAATCACAGAGACAAAACAAGGACACAGGACGACAACCGAGATTTGAAAGGACCAGTTTATCAGAACACTCCGGAAGGCAGCCAGTTTTGGCGCCGTCGACGGCCTTGTTCGACAGTCTGGGTGGGGGGGAGGGAACAGCCCTGCGCAGGCTGAGAAAGTCCTGGACAGTCACAGTTCACGTCAGAGCTGGAGAAGCTGAGGGGAGGGGGGAAGACCAGGGAGCGAGGCATAAGAGTGTTGTTCTTCTGAGGAGGTATCTTATCACAGCGACCTTGAAGTGCAGCTGTATTTGGGGAAGCCAAATGAATAGCCAGATTAACAGACGCCTGAAAGATTCCACAGTTCTGAGAACAGAGTGGCTCCCAATGCATCTGAAATGTAGAATGTGGTCTTCACAGACGGTCAAAGCGGGTTTCCAGGGCTGCAATCTTCCCAGAGATGTCATCCAATGCGCGGTTAACCCCCGCCGACTGCGCAGCCACTGCCTTCCCAATTGAATCAATCATATAGGGCAGCTTGGAACGACCAATCAAAGCTGCTTCCACTTTCTTGATTTTCCGGTAAACCAGCAAGTGCCCCACTCCACACATCAGAAAGCCGGTCACCACCAAGCCGAATATGTACACATCTTCAACGTCCTCCACAGAAAGCATGTAAAGGCCCATGACCTGCCATCTCCTCCACGAGTCCATCACGTAACCCATCACATGCGTCCCAGCAGGACAAGTCGGGTCCTCCGCTCCCGAAGATCTTGTAGAAAAAATAGTGTAAATTGCGTTCAGAGACCACTTTAACAGATCCATTTTTGTCGTTTCCAGAAGAGCAACGCTGCAGCCTCACAGACAACACGCCACAAAAGCAGGAAAGATAAGGAGGGAGGGAGAAGAGAAAAGTGCGTCCGTCTCGGTCGAGTGCAAGCTGGCAGTGACCACAAACCTCCGCCAATGCTAGTTTCCAATTCCATAAATTTTTCAAGGTCAAAGTCCTGTTAGAAGTGGCTTTTCATAAGCTAAAATATAATACAAAATATAGAAGAAGTATACAGTATATAAATATAGAAGAGCTGGTGTGCAGGTGAGGCTGAGGTTGCTCTGGAAACGCGGAGTTGTGGAAAAATGATGTCGATCCCGTTTGATCAACTTGCTTTCTCCGGATGTGTGGACGTACGGCCCGTCTCCCTCACTGGATCATCACGGGCGGCCCTGCCGTCTCCGTCAGGTGTTTCCTGATTTTCCTGCGGCTGTGGTGGCCCCCCCGCTGGTGTGTGAAACCCGCAGGCGAAGTGGTTCATCTCCGCGGGTCCTGTGTACTGTACCCCGGCAGTCCGCTGTGGAGAATCCAGCTACCGCTCCTCTCAGGATGGCGCTGTTAAATGCGCGCTCCGTTACTAATAAGACTTCCATTTTGAATGATTATATTCGGTCCAAGGACCTGGAATTTTTGTTTCTAACTGAAACCTGGCAGAGGGAGATGGAACTTGCCCCCCTCATTGAACTCTGCCCCAAACATTTCCGATTCTTCAGCTCGCCGCGTTTGTGTGGACGTGGTGGAGGACTTGCTGCAGTTTGTAGGAGCAGCTTTGTGTGTCAACGTGTGAGCTCAGAATCGTTTCCATCATTTGAAGCACTGATTTTAAAAGTTGGGAGAACTAATCCTTTTTATCGTGTTTTAATATATCGTCCACCTGGTCAATGCACTTCCTTACTCAAGGAGTTTAGTGACTTTTTATCTACAACTCTCAAGCTGTCCAGGCTTTTAATTGTTGGTGATTTTAATTTCCATGTTGATGATGCTTCAGATAAATCTGCTGCTAAATTCATCAGTCTGATGGAATCTTTCAATTTGATCCAACACGTGTCTGGCCCCACACACAGCAAAGGTCATGTTTTAGATCTTGTTTTTACTCTGGGTCTTAATATTGAGTCTATTTATTCTGAGGATATTTTTATTTCTGATCATGTTTGTATTCTCTTTAATTTGTCTCTTAATCTGGATTGTCTGTCTGCTCCTCCTGTGATCTGCTCTCGCATTTTTAATCATTTTACTGCAGATGTATTTTCTGCTGCTTTTAACCTTGATGAGTTGATTAGTTTAGATGATGTTGATATTTTAGTTAATTCTTTCAGTCATCATTGTCTCTCAATTTTGGACAGAGTGGCTCCTTTTAAAACCAGACACGCCCCTCTGAATAACTCCTCCCCCTGGATGAATGACAGTATTCGTAGTGTTAAGAGATCATGTTGGAAATTGGAGCGGTTGTGGAAATCTACAAAGCTCCAGGTCCACCTCCTTCATTTAAAGGAGCTTTTAATCTCTTTTAATAATATGGTGAAAGGGCTGCGAGGGCTGCTTATTTTTCCACTTTAATTTCTAACAGCCGACGGAATCCAAAAATTTTGTTTGACACAATCAGAGACATTGTTACACCTGCATCTCCTGCTGCTATCATTCAGTCAAATGAAGACTGTGACAAATTTTTGTCCTTTTTTATCAGTAAAATTTGTGATATCAGGGCAAATATTAATCCCTCTCTTTCTTTTCCTGTCCCCTATCTTACCCGGCCATCAGTTCTGGATAGTTTTAAACCTATATCACTGAAAGAGCTCACTGGTCTGGTTGACAGATTGAAACCTTCTTCCTGCGCACTTGATATCGTCCCTACCTCCTTCTTTAAAAAGGTCTTCCATTCTATTGGCCCGGTTGTTTTATCGATAATAAACAGATCACTGCTTTCCGGCTATGTCCTTCAGTATTTTAAACAGGCAATTATTCACCCTGTTTTAAAAAAGCCTAATGCTGATCCTTCACTCCTTCAAAATTTTAGACCAATTTCAAAGTTGCCTTTTATTTCCAAAGTCTTAGAGAAAGTGGTGGCCAAACAAGCTTAATGAGGTTTTAGCGGAACATAATATTCTTGATAAATTCCAGTCTGGGTTCCGTCACTTGCATTCTACAGAAACTGCCCTTCTCAGAGTTTCAAACGATATTTTAATGCGCAGAGATGCAGGTGAATATTCTGTACTTGTCCTTTTAGATCTCTTTGCAGCTTTTGACACGGTGGATCATGGAGTTTTAGTTGAGAGACTAAGGACTTGGGTGGGCATTTCTGGGTCTGCTCTGGACTGGTTTTTATCTTATCTTTCACACAGGACTTTCGCTGTTGCTACTGGTAAATTTATGTCCTCCTCTGCCATGCTATCTTGTGGTGTGCCTCAAGGTTCTGTTCTGGGACCTATATTGTTTGCTCTATATTTGCTCCCACTTGGTCATGTCTTGAGCAGTTTTAAAGATGTCTCCTACCACTGATGACATCCAGCTGTATATTTAATTCACTCCTCAAACGGTATCTAGGGTATTTGCTCTTCAGAGCTGTGTTGAGGTTATTGGTGGCTGGATGGCGGCCAACTATTTGTCTTTAAATATAGCAAAAACTGAGGTCCTTGTTTGTGCCCCTGACGAGTTTGTTCCCACTGTGGTTGGGAATCTTGGTTCTCTGGTCCCTTTTGTTCGCTCAGCAGTGAGGAACTTGGGTGTTACGTTCGATCACTCCCTCAATTTTGACGCGTATGTTACCCACCTGGCACAGTCTTGTTTTTTCCATTTGTGTAATATTGCCCGTCTGTGCAGCATTGTGTCTCGGGCGGAGTTGGAGATGATCATTCATGCATTTGTGTCATCACGTCTGGATTACTGTAACTCACTATTTTTTAGCCTTAGTAAGTCCTCTTTGGACCGCTTACAAACGGTTCAGAATGCGGCTGCAAGGCTGCTGACGAGGTCATCAAAGAGGTCACATATAACCCCAATCCTCTCCTCCTTGCACTGGCTCCCCATCCATTTCAGACTCCAATTTAAAATTCTGTTACTGACTTTTAGAGCTCTGCATGGTCAAATGCCATCTTATATCACCGAGCTATTACATCCATATGTGACAAGAAGGTCTCTGAGGTCTTCGGACCTGGGCCTATTGGTTGTGCCTAGGACAAGACTGAAGACCAGGGGAGACTGTGCTTTCGAGGTGGTGGCACCTAAAATGTGGAATGCACTGCCTTTGGACCTGCGCTCCATGGACTCTGTTGAAACATTTAAAGTGAAGCTAAAGACCCTTTTGTATAGGTTGGCTTTTACCTAGTTTTATGGTTCTATGTTTCTGCTGCTTTTAATTTCTTTGTTCTTATGTGAAGCACTTTGTGATTTCTATCTTGAAAGGTGCTGTACTTACTTACTTAAATGGACTTTTCAATATTAAATTCAAATGACCACAAAATCCACAATCTGGATCAGATCCAGAACAATCTTTGTCAGGTGATAGTGAGTAAATGGGCTGCATTTATGTAACGCTTTTCCATCTGCATCAAATGCTCAAAGCGCTGCACAATAATGCCTCACATTCACCCCGATGTGAGGGTGCTGCCATACAAGGGACTCACTACACATCAGGAGCAACTAGGGGATTAAGGATCATGCCCAAGGGCCCTTAGTGATTTTCCGGTCAGGCTAGGATTTAAACTGAGGATCCTCTGGTCTCAAGCCCAACGCTTTAACCACAAGACCATCACCTCCCAGTGAGTGACAGTTTGCACCTGACATTCAAATATGAGAGTGATTGGGGCATGTTTGATTAAGATATAATATAAAATATACATTAAATGGGGTTTTCAATATTAAATTTAAATGGCCACAACATCTGTAATCTGGATCAGATCCAGATCAAACTTTGTCAGTGGATAAAGGATACCATCCTACATAAGACTCTAAAATATGAAAAAAAAAAGATCTTTTTTGACAGAGCTATGAATTTAGAAAATTTGTTCTATGTTAAAGATAGAGATTTTTCCAGTATTCTAGGACTTTTTCCTGACTTTGCCCTTTGACCCATGACCCTGAAAATTTATTCAGTTCTTGCCTATCAAGATATGAATCTTCAGTAAAAATTCATAACAATAAATGAAAAACTGTGGGCTCCAGGCTGTTCAAAAAACAGACAAGCAAACAAACGGTCGTAAACATAACCTCCTCCAACTTCGTTGGTGGAGGTAATAAATTACTCCATCAAGATGTCTGTTTTTAATGTTTTGCTTAATTAGAATGATTAATTCAATTAATTCATTGAATTTGATGGCCCTGAAGTCGCTTTCTTCCCTTTGAAAGGTTACATTTCTCTTCACTGCGTCCTATTTTCATTAATATGTTGTCGATGTCTTGCTTTTGTAAATGTGAAATAATTTGTCTGTTGGTCATCCGCAGAAGCATTACCTCAGGAGAAAATAACCTTGTGGTTTCCAGATCCTCTCTTTATGAAACACTGATTACACAAGAAAGTATAAGGCTTTATTTTTTCCTTTCTCAAGTAGCAATTACTGTGCAGCCACACATCAGCTGTCACCTGCCAACACTTACCACCCACTAGAACCAGTGTTAATTATGATAGACCTCAGGCAAACTTACCATATTGTTTGAAAGTGGGAGATCTATGATTTATGTAATTGAAGTGTCGTCATTCCCGCCTCCGTGGGTGCTTTATCATGCCGCCTATTTGCTCACAATATCAAGATGAAGACAAATGCCTTGGATAATCTTTTGGCTTAGCTTTACAGGAGGAGGACTCTGGTCTCTCCTCCCTTTTTTTAACCGTCCTCTTTACACTCCGTGCGCGCCTGTCTAGCCTGCTCTCTCCGCTGGATGCCTTTTCCTGAACCCGTCTGTTGTTTTCTGTTGTTGTGCCCTTTTCTATTTATTGTGTCTGCTGGGACCAGCTGCCGCACTGTCTTGGCTGCGCGCACGCCTGCCAGATTTACAGATCGTTTTTGTCATTTTCTCACCAATTAGCAACAGCCAGATTGTTTACATAACACAAAGTGATCTCAAGCTTAGTTGGTTTATCCTAATTTCCCCTGCTTCCTCACTGGAACTGGACACTTTGCAAGATGGTGGAACAGATTTTGAGTGAGTCTAGCGCAGCTTGTGATAGTTTTCCCCTCTGAGGTCACTTGATTTGTTGCCTGCTTAACCCTAATCAGCGGGTGCGTGTTTGTGTTTGTTTGGGTCTGTGGTTTGAGTGGTTTTGGGGTTTTTTGAAATAATTCAAATTACAAGTGTGGTAGAAGCAGAGAGGATACAGCGCTTACGTCTCCTTAAGCTTCAAAATCGGCAGATCTAAGAACTGAAACTCAAGATTCATCCTCATTTTCAGACATAAAAACACAAGAAGCTGCCGGGTTTACATTGCTTTGTTCAGGTGACATGGACTTTGCAGTTGCAACTGCTTATAATGGTGGGGAGGGGGACATGTCAGGTCTGGGAGCATTCGCTGGTGCCACGCATCGCCATATCCACCGCTACAGTAGTGTTCAGAATAATAGTAGTGCTATGTGACTAAAAAGATTAATCCAGGTTTTGAGTATATTTCTTATTGTTACATGGGAAACAAGGTACCAGTAGATTCAGTAGATTCTCACAAATCCAACAAGACCAAGCATTCATGATATGCACACTCTTAAGGCTATGAAATTGGGCTGTTAGTAAAAAAAAGTAGAAAAGGGGGTGTTCACAATAATCGTAGCATCTGCTGTTGACGCTCCAAACTCAAAACTATTATGTTCAAACTGCTTTTTTAGCAATCCTGTGAATCACTAAACTAGTATTTAGTTGTATAACCACAGTTTTTCATGATTTCTTCACATCTGCGAGGCATTAATTTTGTTGGTTTGGAACCAAGATTTTGCTCATTTACTAGTGTGCTTGGGGTCACTGTCTTGTTGAAACACCCATTTCAAGGGCATGTCCTCTTCAGCATAAGGCAACATGACCTCTTCAAGTATTTTGACATATCCAAACTGATCCATGATACCTGGTATGCGATATATAGGCCCAACACCATAGTAGGAGAAACATGCCCATATCATGATGCTTGCACCACCATGCTTCACTGTCTTCACTGTGAACTGTGGCTTGAATTCAGAGTTTGAGGGTCGTCTCACAAACTGTCTGCGGCCCTTGGACCCAAAAAGAACAATTTTACCCTCATCAGTCCACAAAATATTCCTCCATTTCTCTTTAGGCCAGTTGATGTGTTCTTTGGCAAATTGTAACCTCTTCTGCACATGTCTTTTATTTAACAGAGGGACTTTGCTGGGGATTCTTGCAAATAAATTAGCTTCACACAGTCGTCTTCTAACTATCACAGCACTTACAGGTAACTCCAGACGGTCTTTGATCATCCTGGAGCTGATCAATCGGTGAGCCTTTGCCATTCTGGTTATTCTTCTATCCATTTTGATGGTTGTTTTCCATTTTCTTCCACGCGTCTCTGGTTTTTTTGTCCATTTTAAAGCATTGGAGATCATTGTAGATCAGGGGTGGCCAAGTTCGGTCTTCGAGAGCCACCTTCCTGACACTCTTAGTTGTCTCCCTGCTCCAACATACCTGAATCCAATGAAAGACTCATTAGCAGGCTTTTAATGAGTCTTTCATTGGATTCAGGTGTGTTGGAGCAGGGAGACAACTAAGAGTGTCAGGAGAGTGGTTCTCGAGGACCGAACTTGGCCACCCCTGTTGTACAACCCCTGGCAATAATTATGGAATCACCGGCCTTGGAGGATGTTCATACAGTTGTTTAATTTTGTAGAAAAAAAGCAGATCACAGACATGACACAAAACTAAAGTCATTTCAAATGGCAACTTTCTGGCTTTAAGAAACATTATAAGATATCAGGAAAAATAATTGTGGCAGTCAGTAACGGTTACTTTTTTAGACCAAGCAGAGGGAAAAAAATATGGACTCACTCAATTCTGAGGAATAAATTATGGAATCACCCTGTAAATTTCCGTCCCCAAAACTAACACCTGCATCAAATCAAATTTGCTCGTTAGTCTGCATCTAAAAAGGAGTGATCACACCTTGGAGAGCTGTTGCACCAAGTGGACTGACATGAATCATGGCTCCAACACAAGAGATGTCAATTGAAACAAAGGAGAGGACTCTTAAAATAGGGTAAATCATCACGCAATGTTGCAAAAGATGTTGGTTGTTCACAGTCAGCTGTGTCTAAACTCTGGACCAAATACAAACAACATGGGAAGGTTGTTAAAGGCAAACATACTGGTAGACCAAGGAAGACATCAAAGCGTCAAGACAGAAAACTTAAAGCAATATGTCTCAAAAATCGAAAATGCACAACAAAACAAATGAAGAACGAATGGAAGGAAACTGGAGTCAACGTCTGTGATCGAACTGTAAGAAACCGCCTAAAGGAAATGGGATTTACATAAAGAAAAGCTAAACGAAAGCCATCATTAACACCTAAACAGAAAAAAACAAAGTTACAATGGGCTAAGGAAAAGCAATCGTGGACTGTGGATGACTGGATGAAAGTCATATTCAGTGATGAATCTTGAATCTGCATTGGGCAAGGTGATGATGCTGGAACGTTTGTTTGGTGCCGTTCCAATGAGATTTATAAAGATGACTGCCTGAAGAGAACATGTAAATTTCCACAGTCATTGATGATATGGGGCTGCATGTCAGGTAAAGGCACTGGGGAGATGGCTGTCATTACATCATCAATAAATGCACAAGTTTACGTTGATATTTTGGACACTTTTCTTATCCCATCAATTGAAAAGATGTTTGGGGATGATGAAATCATTTTTCAAGATGATAATGCATCTTGCCATAGAGCAAAAACTGTGAAAACATTCCTTGTAAAAAGACACATAGGGTCAATGTCATGGCCTGCAAATAGTCCGGATCTTAATCCAACTGAAAATCTTTGGTGGAAGTTGAAGAAAATGGTCCATGACAAGGCTCCAAACTGCAAAGCTGATCTGGCAACAGCAATCAAAGAAAGTTGGAGCCAGATTGATGAAGAGTACTGTTTGTCACTCATTAAGTCCATGCCTCAGAGCTGTTATAAAAGCCAGAGGTGGTGCAACAAAATACTAGTGATGTGTTGGAGCGTTCTTTTGTTTTTCATGATTCCATAATTTTTTCCTCAAAATGGAGTGATTCCATATTTTTTTCCCTCTGCTTGGTCTAAAAAGTAACCGTTACTGACTGCCACAATTTTTTTCCTGATTTCTTATAGTGTTTCTTAAAGCCAGAAAGTTGCCATTTGAAATGACTTTAGTTTTGTGTCATGTCTGTGATCTGCTTTTTTTCTACAAAATTAAACAACTGAATGAACATCCTCCGAGGCCGGTGATTACATAATTTTTGCCAGGGGTTGTAGATGAACAGCCTATAATTTTTTGCACCTGCGTATAAGTTTTCCCCTCTCCAATCAACTTTTTAATCAAACTACACTGTTCTTCTGAACAATGTCTTGAACGTCCCATTTTCTTCAGGCTTTCAAGGAGAAAAGCATGTTCAACAGGTGCTGGCTTCATCCTTAACCCCTTAACACCTATTGTCGCATATATGCTACAATATTTGACTCAAATATGCAACATACCAAATTGACCAGTATGCCTGTTGTTGCAAATTTGCAACATACCATTATTATTATTATTATAACATAATAACATAAATTATTACCAAAATACCAAAATTACTATTTATTTTTTGTGCAAAAGTGTAATTAATAATCTCAACATTATTTACCATCTACTTAAAGGCAAAAACACACACAAAACATTTTTTTTTATATACAGCTATATAAATTCAGGCGTTAAGGGGTTAAATAGGGGACACTTGATTCACACCTGTTTGTTCCACAAAACTGACGAACTCACCGACTGAATGCCACACTACTATTATTGTGAACACCCCCTTTTCTACTTTTTTTACTAATAGCCCAATTTCATAGCCTTAAGAGTGTGCATATCATGAATGCTTGGTCTTGTTGTATTTGTGAGAATCTACTGAATCTACTGGTACCTTGTTTCCCATGTAACAATAAGAAATATACTCAAAACCTGGATTAATCTTTTTAGTCACATAGCACTACTATTATTCTGAACACTACTGTACCTTGGTTCCTGGTGCACTGAGCTTGTGGCATCATAGTGAATGGTAAATGGACTGCATTTATATAGTGCTTTTCCATCTACATCAGATGCTCAAAGGGCTTTACAAATAATGCCTCACATTCACCCCAATGTCAGGGTGCTGCCATACAAGGCGCTCACTACAGACCGGGAGCACACATCATATTGAAGAAGATTTGAGGCTGTAATTGCTGCCAAATCTGCTTCAACAAAGGGTGTGAATACTTATGTACGTGTGATGACTTAGTTTTTTTTATTTGTAATACATTTGCAAACATTTTAAAGAAACTTCTTTCATGTAGTCATTATGGGGTGTTGTGGGTAGAATTTTGAGGGAAAAATAATTTTACTCCATTTTGGAATGAGGCTGTAACATAAAATGTGTACAAAGTGAAGCGTTGTGAAAACCTTCGGATGCACCGTAGTTTATGTTCTTGTCCTCACCTGCTCATCCTTGGAAGTCTCCTTCTATATGTTAAGAACCTTTTGTGTCATTTGTCTTTTCCCTCTGAAACCAAAACACAAATTCTGAGTGCTCCTCATCAAGTAGAAGTTATACTAAACAGATTAAACGTTAATACATTAAAGGCCATCTGTCTCTCAATTTTAATGCGGACCAATTTAACGTTTTGTCTTAATAACATTGCACACTGAGGATAACAGAGGTTGTAGATGGGTTCCATTAAGGAATGACACGCATCGCCCCTATAATCATTATTATTTTAACAAGATTTCATTTGTTTTTATTAAAGCACATCTGATTGTCATACTGCATGATTAAATCAGCAAGATGGTCCTGCCATTCTAATTAAATTGCACACAGTTGCACAATCATCCGTTTTAATCATGGTGCTTTAATGAGAACTGACCTAAATAGCAATAATTTAAACATGCTACATTATTAGCTCTCAGTGTCTTGAGACCTCACAGGGCAACAACTATGTGCACAGGACTGGCAGTAGGTCATGTTTGTGTGCAAGTGTTGCACATGATATTCTGTATAAGACGACGTTACAGCCATGAGGTGATCTTGTTATTTATATATTTTCCTGATTCTATCCTTTCCTGTCTTTCAGAGACACAGTGGGGAAATATTGACAACAGCGTCAGTCAAGCACTCGAGTCATCGGCGCTTTGTGGTGTCCTTCCAGCTAGACAGCGTCCAGAGAACGGACCAAGACCTTTACCGCTGTGTTACCCAGTCCCCCAGGGGCTCTGGAGTGTCCAACTTTGCAGAACTTGTTATTAAAGGTAAACACTGTGTCCTTCTTCCTCATCTGTTTTTGACACATCAAGCATCAGCACATACAACATCCCGATTGTACCATTACCTTGTAATGATTGACCCTGGATGGTGATGGAGCTGACCTACAAAGTGTTACGGAGGACACGTCAGCATGCAACCAGGGATTAAACCTGCAGTTAATGAGCAACTCACTCCACCGCTTCCACTCCACCCGCCCCCAAACTACTGTATTTTCTGGACTATAAAGCACACCTCATTATAAGCCGCACCCGTTGATTTTTGGGCAGAAAATTAAAAAAATACTTATATTAGCCGCACTGGACTAAAAGCCGCATCCTGCATTTCGATCTGGGGTTCAGCGTGATGTTCCCTGTCACGTGTGCATCTGTCTCCGTTACGCTCTGCCCGTGTCGAGCGGTAAACGTGTCACACACGCGGCTCTTTAAGCCTCTACAGCAAATGCAGGAAGTGAGAGACCAGCGAAAACCTCACGAGGTAAACGTTTGCCATGGTCCGATTATGTTTAGTGATACACTTAGTCTGTTTAAGCAGAGACTTCAGACTGTTGCAGTGCTCCTGTCCCGTGTAGCCGTTCGTACTGTTGTTTTCCTTGTAAAATCCTTGTTTTCGTAATGATAGCTAATCCTGACGGTAATTTAGCTTGGTCTCAAAATGCCGCTTGATATTTGCATTTTAACAAGAGCTATAGACTGTATAAATAAGACGCACTGGTCTTGTTGCTGACATAATGAAAGTAAACGCTTCAGTCCACACGTCTGGAAACACGTGCTTTTCAGAGTCCACTTTTCTCATTTTTGACAACACCGTCATAGTTTATTCAGTTTTCTGAAGCATGTACTACGAGAGAGCAGCTATACAGTTGTTGACTGCTCTGTCTGGTCCTTCTATCAGCAAAACATTCTCAGGGCTGGCCTTGCGTGCCTGTTCAAATATCACTTACTTACTGCTTGGCCCCAGTAAAAATCCTTATATTAGCCGCACCGCATTATTAGCTGCGGGCTCCAAATATAAGGAAAAAAGTAGCGGCTTGTAGTCCGGAATATACGGTACCTCCTTTTCCCATCTTTTATTTCATTTTAGATTTAGATTAGTTTGTCTTGAGCAATTAACAGACATCCGTAGTTTGTTTGTATTGTTTGTAGTATTGTAGTTCATAAAAACTAATGCTGCGTTTACACATAGGCGAGATGCGTTACGAATGTCATATTTGCATCATTCTTGGCACATTCCTGACATTCTTAACGTGATTTAACACGTCTGAATAGGTTTCTTAATAGTGTGTGTTGGTGCGTGATATTCGTGATTTTCGTGGAGCATGTTTTTGGCTGTCAAAAAATCTTCCACGAATGTCACGCACCACCCTCATTATGTCATGTCATGGAGGTCGCAACTGAGCGTGTTGATCCGCCTTGATTAGTGGTGATCCTTAATAGAGCGTGACAGCGATCTTCTCTGACGTGCGCACAATTACACCCTGCTGCACTGCATTCAGTTTCATTGCAGTATGCCGAAGGAGGACAGTGACGCCAAGTCAGCTAAAAGTCTTGCTCCAATGCTCATCAGCGCGCTCCTGCAGGTGTTCCACTGCTACTGCTGTGCCTGATGTTTGGGAAAACGAGCAAGATGAGAGCCGTGTGGAGCCACACATCTGGCTCTCTCCGTCTCCTCCTCCTGTCTGCACCACTCCATGGCACAGAGCCCAACTAAGCATACCATCACAAAGTTCTTCTGCTGTGGATCAATCTAGATTTTGAGGAGCAAACTGGAGTGATCTGAATTGTTCAGCAACTGACGGTTGGATGAATATGGGGCTGTGTGTGGAGACAGTTCGCCTCATTCACAACGTGACATAAGTTGCTCTGTTACGCACAACAGTGCGGAACATTATTCTTGACCGTGCGTAATGGTTCCTGATAATTCTTCAGCAACACGTGCCATTAATCATAAAGCATGGAAACAGGTTGCAGCAGTTCCTGAGGACACCTGACGCCTCTACCCCGAATCATCACATTTGTGATCAGCGGCCGAGAATCTATACTTCGTGGCATTTGTGACTTGCCGTCGTTATGTGTAAATGCAGCTTAAAGCACAAAGTACATCACTTAATCTTGATCACAATAAATGATAGTGTGTTTGCATTTCTACCCAAGACAAATCAATAATTAGCTTTGCACTTAAAATGTGCAACAGCGCATTAAACCAAACTCATTTATTTCCAAGCATTTATTCACAACCCCTAGTTACAAATTTTCTGGCAAATGATGTGCTGCTTGATACTTGTGAAGGATTTGGATGGCAAATAGAATAGCACTTACATGTCTGTGTATGAAGCTCAGGTGCTCTCTTTGAGCCAAAATGTCATTTTTTTTTTTTTTTTTTTTTACACTCACGGACCCTGTCATCTAAATAATATGCATATTAGGTCACTGTTGCTGCAGTGATTGTTACCCGCACTGGGACTACACAAGTTCTTTTTTTTTTTTGTTCAAAGGCCTTGGAGGTATAGGGCCTTATCTTGATTGCAGAACGAATGCTAGAGTGGAGCACAGGCTTTGTGCCATGTCCAACTTCTATTTGCTACAGGGCATATAAACTGAGGGATTGATTAATAGTGTTTATTAGTCAGGAGTTTGTTGTGTTCCTCACATAAATTCAAGCAATCAGAATGGCACTTGTGATTTCCTTTAAATTGGAGTTGCATCAGGTGCTCAGCTATGGTATAGAGAAATTGGATTTTTGAGGACACAGCGGTGGACATGACTGCATATTAATATTGTTGTAATACCGTATTTGCCCGTTGGAGGGCTGAGGGCCAAGCATCAGCCCACCTCTCTTCTTGAAGAAAGTTGGTTAAACGCCAACCTGAAATTAATTTAAATTACATGAAATACATTTAATGAATGAGAAAAGGACAAAAATGGACACAATCAGGTGAGTTATTTGTGTTATATATTTTTTTATTTGTTATGAAATTAGTCATTTTATTGAAATTGGCATTCTGATGTACATGATATTGGCCATGCTCGTGCATCAGCCCACCCCATTTTCTGGCAGAATGTTACGTGGTGAGCCCGGGGCCCTCTGATGGGAGAACGGGTTTATTATCATGTGTTATCTGAATTAGTAGGTGTTTTGTGTGTGCTTAACTGTGTGTGAGAGGGTAAGAAAGCACGAGAGAGAGAGAGAGAGAGAGAGAGAGAGAGAGAGAGAGAGAGAGATCGCCTCATAAAATGTTTTTGTGTCCTTCCTCTGGCTGTTTTTGTTTTGTTTATTTTCCTGCAGTGGTGATAGTATGCTGTCGTACATATGAGTGCTGATGATAGGTGCAGGCAAGCAGGGTGTACATGTATTGTGAATCCTCTTATGTAAGGTGCAGCTGAGTGTTGCACTCTTTAAATAACTCCCCTAACTAATCTGATGGCGCAAAGTGCCGCAGAGCAACTTTTCTTCACTAAAACGCACAGATAAGACCTTATATTTACAACAAGCAAATTTAGGTTTTGCATTTTGTTCCCATACTGTACCGAAAATCAGCCGAACCATGACCTCAAAATCGAGGTCCATATAGCACTGTGATTTTTGTGTATCATTACACCCCTATTATGCAGTATTTGCCTTTATTTTCTCAACAAACAAACAACACATCAGTGACTCTTTGGAAATAAGTTGAATACGAAAACAAAGAGAGGTTATGAGTGAGGGATGAACAAACACATGGCAAGAAAGATGAAGAAATCAGTCCTATATAAGCCCTGAGGCCCAGTGGTGCGGCTGCTTATTCCTGGATTCCACAGTGTGAAATGGATGAGAGTCTACGGCGCCCTCTGGATGGGACACCGGTCTGTTGCAGGTCACATCACCAGCCAAGACCATTTACATCTGGGTGGACTGAGACACAGACAGGTACTATGACCGGGAATAGAACCAATCAGTATGTAACACAACTCTTTATCCTACTGAGCTCTACAGTATATGCCCTACACCCATCTTGATGGTTGGCTGCCTGTAGGACAGACAGTCTTATGTAGGCCCTGAAGACGATTAGTGCCGATGCTCATGCCAGGATTCCATAGTGTGAAGCAGATGAAATTCTTTGAATCCCCCTTGGTGAGATGCCAGCTGGATGCAGGTTACTTCTCCAGTTAAGGCTGTTACCCGTTCACAGCTAGTGTTGTGTATAAGGACACAGACAGACAGCGTGACTGGAATTTGAGCAAGTCTACAGGTTGAAAGCCCAACTTCTTATCCTGCTAACCTACCTGCTAAACACCTATCTTAACAGTTTGGCTGCCAGGAGGGACCTGAATAATAAAACAGATCGAACGTTATAAAGTCTGCCTACTGTTGCTTCCCTTCAGTCTTTTTGTAATTTAATCACACCATCCATGAATATTATTGTGTTTATGTGACTGTTACTTTACAGGCTTTGTTATAATCACCACAAAAATGCTACTTCCAGCACAGCGTGAATAGATGTGGTTCCCATCAACTGCCTGTTCCTAATCTACTTTCCAGAAGCTGAGACCGAGTCCTAATGAGGCTCTGTAAATCCCTTTTCCCCTCCAGTGCCCTGCTAAGAAGAGCCTAAACCTCCCCTTAATGAGTTGGATCCACTTATTTCAGGAGCCCTGATTGCATGACAAAACAGACGACAGCGACACGTCCACATCGTGAATAATGTCTTTTCATCTTCCACTTTAAGGGTCTGCTGTGGTCCCGTAGTTCTTTATTTTGATATCAAACCCATTTTAAAGGTGTATTTTTAAAATCTGTTTGCTGAGGAATCCTTAATTAAACAGAAGGCAGAGCTGGGAGCCATTCTTATTTTCAGAATAGTGAGGAAAACAATGGAAACATGCACTAATAATAACCTAGGGGTGGTGGGGGATCTTCAGAAAAATACACAATTATATAGAAATAAACAAAATTAATGATTTTAAACAAATTGTTGGCATATTTCCACCGGCTGTGAAAGTGAAAATTTGTTGTTTTCCTCTCAGCTTTTCGGCTGCATATCTGTAATTTGGACAGCTTTAATTAAGGACGCAGACACAGAAAAGCCAGAGATGAGCTGCTGCAGGCTGAGCCGAGGCAAAGAGGGCAGCGGCGACATGGAGGCGAGGTGATGGCAGTGTTAAAAGCCCGCAGGGAGGAATGCCTTCAAAGAAACTGCGCCTCTGCAAGAAGGAAGAATTAGTCACAGCCTCAGATCGGGTCTCTCTTTCATGCTTTGTCCTCATTTGTTTTGCATTCCAGTCCTTTTACTTCACAGCTGTAATTGTTCACTGTGTCTTGGTTGTGACATTTGACTAGTGGGCTGGATTGAATCGTAGGTTGGGTATTCTTTCCCGCCAAGCGGTGCAGCGTGCAGGATCGTTTCTTTCATCATGGTGACCCGGCTGTGAGTTACCAAATTCTGGGGTGGTGGTGGTGGTGGGGGGGAATACACGGCAGTTCATCCTCAAAGACGGGACACATTCGTCGCACTCTGTGCACAGCTGCTTTTCACTTACTTCTGTGCTGGAACTTTACGCCGGGGCCAGAATGCCTTGTTAATAGGTACTATGACTAATCTGCAGTTTGACCTGCTCACTTACAGCAGCCATCTCACGGGCATCATTTAAGACTCGGTGGGCTTTTGCATGGTGAAATATCTGTTTGTGTGGTGCTTATTAGTAAAATTAATACCACAATTTTTCCTCTTTAGATTTTTCAACCCTGCTTTCAGACCACCCGTAAATTCTAGTAATATGGAAAATGTGTTAAATCACAGTGACAAGTAAAAAAAAAAAAAAAAGTTTCCTTTTTTTTCTTCTTTTTTTAAACAGTACCTCCATCCCCTATTGCACCGCCTCAGCTGCTGCGTGCGGGCTCCACTTACCTCATCATCCAACTCAACACTAACTCCATCCTGGGAGACGGCCCCATTATCAGGAAGGAGATTGAGTATCGTGCAAGCCAGTCTCCGTGGTCAGAGGTGCATGGTGTCAATATGGGCACCTATAAGCTGTGGCACCTGGATCCAGACACGGAGTACCACATTAGTGTGCTGTTGACACGGCCTGGAGAAGGGGGGACTGGCCCACCTGGACCACCTCTCGTGAGCAGGACCAAGTGTGCAGGTAAGCTTCGTGTTCCTGACAGCGTCATATCTGAGATGTGCTGAAAATGTTTAAGCCTGCTCCTGGAGGTCACCGATGCAACTTATTGAATTCCTTACCTGCTCTCTTCACAACGAGCTGGTTCTGCATTTGTTCTTATATTTGTAAGATTTTGCTTCATTTTCTTGATATTGTGTTATGTGGTGAATTTGTAAATGTTTTTCTACTTGAAAGATCCATATAAATACATAAATAAACAGCAGCAGCAGCAACTTATTATTATCTATATATTCAGTGGTGGTCACAGTTCCGATAATCCATCCATCTATCCATCCATCCATTTTCTTCCGCTTGTCACAACTTGATTTTGGCTTTTACAAATGGCTTTTTTTTTTTTTTTTTTTTTTTTTTTTTACATATGAATAAAATGGCATCCATCCATCCATCCATTTTCTTCCGCTTTATCCGGAGTCGGGTCGCGGGGGCAGCAGCTCAAGCAAAGCTGCCCAGACCTCCCGATCCACACACACCTCCCCCAGCTCCTCCGGGGGAACCCCAAGGCGTTACCAAGCCAGCCGAGAGATGTAGTCCCTCCAGCGTGTCCTGGGTCTTCCCCAGGGCCTCCTCCCAATGGGACGTGCCCGGAACACCTCTCCAGCGAGGCGTCCAGGGGGCATCCGGAAAAGATGCCCGAGCCACCTCAACTGACTCCTTTCGACTTGGAGGAGCAGCGGCTCAACTCCGAGCTCCTCCCGAGTGACCGAGCTCCTCACCCTATCTCTAAGGGAGCGCCTAGCCACCCTGCGGAGGAAACTCATCTCGGCCGCTTGTACTCGCGATCTCGTTCTTTCGGTCATGAGCCAAATCTCATGACCATAGGTGAGGATCGGAACGTAGATCGATCGGTAAATCGAAAGCTTTGCCCCCCTACTCAGCTCTCTCTTCACCACGATGGTCCGATACAGCGACCGCATCACTGCAGATGCTGCACCGATCCGTCTATCGATCTCACGCTCCATCCGTCCCTCACTCGTGAACAAGACCCCGAGATACTTAAACTCCTCCACTTGAGGCAAGGACACTCCACCGACCTGAAGAGGGCAAAGCACCTTTTTTCGGTCGAGAACCATGGCCTCGGATTTGGAGGTGCTGATTTTCATCCCGGTCGCTTCACACTCGGCTGCAAACCGCCCCAGTGCACGCTGAAGGTCCTGATTTGACGAAGCCAAAAGAACCACATCATCCGCAAACAGCAGAGACGAGATTCTGTGGTTCCCAAACCAGACCCCCTCTACACCCTGGCTGCGCCTACAAATTCTGTCCATAAAAATAATGAACTTCGATAATTATTGGTTATCGGAGTATCAGAACTCCATCGTTCCGATAATCCGATAACCAATAATTATCGAAGATAATGTTTTCATTATCGGATTATATGTTCAGATAACTTTAAAAACCATTATCAGACTAATTATATTCCGATAAATTTTTGTCTGATAATTTTTAGACCGTTAATGTGGCAAACAAAGCTGAACAGCTACAAACATTTATAAAATTTAAAATCAGTTGAGCACCTACCTGTTAAATGTTTCATAGCAGATGTGTTGTTCTACCCTCTGCAAACAGAGGAAAGCTGCTTCTAGAAGAAACAGCTCTATCCTCTGGAGTAAAAGGAGAACTGGTCATAAAAAAAATCATTTCTTTTCACCCCATACTGATATGTGGGCAATATCACCCAAGTCATCCAGAGGTATACATTTTTAACTTATGGTTCAAATTTTAACCAAACTAATTTTGGACAAGTTATTTAAATTAACGTCACATCTGAAGTTTTATAAAGTAAAAATATCAGATATATTTTTTAGTTTTAAAGTAATGCACCAATGTTCAAGGTTTTATTGTGGATATGCTGTGCCTGTTGTGTGGGCCACTGAAGAGGAGGTACTGCTGGCCCACCACCACCAGATGGCGCCCTGCTTGGAGTGCGGGCTTCAAGCACGAGAGGGCGCCGGAGCCACTGGGAGTGACAGCTGTCGCTCTTCATCAGCACCAGCTGTCACTCATTCAACCCATCACCATCACCATAAAGGCCGGACTGCAACTCCACCTCCTCGCCGAGAAATCATCTACCATACAGGTAATTTTCTCTGCTAAACCGAAAACATGACTAATAGTCTTTACTTCTTTGCAGCCGTTTTCCTGTGGTGATTGCCTTATCTGTGGGATTGGCGTTTGGTGTGATCAGCGACGGCTTCGCTTCACACCCCAACCAGATGAGTGATTAGACAGGAGCTGCACGAGTGTGTGATTGGAGGTGGAGGTGCTCCCTCCTAACTGAACACAGACTGTGGGATTACTGAGTGTGTGTACTCACACTCATCAAACTGTTTCTGTTCTCTGCCAGCAGTACCGGGTCTGACTGCTGAAGACAGTGGCCACCTGGGGCGCAGGGCTTGGCGGCTCCGGTGTTCTTCAGATCCGTTGGTGGTGGAAGCTGTGTGGGTTCCGGCTCTTCTATCACCAGACGTCTTCTATCTTCGAGCCTGCCACACGCCACCTTGTGTATGATTGATATTCCGCACTATTGTTATTGTCTGTACTTCGTTGTGCGCTTCACAACATTAAATTGTTACTTTTTGGCTTATCCATTGTCCATTCATTAACGCCCCCTGTTGTGGGTCCGTGTCACGACACCTTCCCAACAGTGCCAAGTGCATTATTGGTAGGATAGGGTAATCTCAGTATGTTCACGACAGGAGAAATGCATTTCAGACACTCTGATCAGGCTCCACGGACAACAGCATTAAACTCTAGTGCCTAAAACTCTTGTGAATATATTCTCTTGGTTTATAGACGTTATTGTGTTTGTGTTTATTAAATTCCACGCATCTTAAATGTAGCAGACACAGATTATCTGGAATTTTGTTTTGGAAAGTTTTCACAGTCTCTACTGCCATCTACTGGCCAGTAATGTTCATGGCAGTATTCGCCCTGAAGCTGGGCTGATATTTTCAATCACTGTACTCGGTTCCAGTTCAAACTGTACGACAGAACCGCACGGTGTAAAAGTTCAGAGCGCCCAATTTATGTTCTCACACAAGTCCGACGTTCAAAAACCACACGTCGGACTCATGTTTCCAAAAGCAAAACATCAACAGAAGCATTTTTTTTTTCAGAATTAATTTACATTTTTTTTTTTTTTTTTTACAAAAACTTTCGATGGGAGACATCAAAGTTTAAAAAAAAAATAATTACAAGACAGGTCTGCTGTGTTTGCACAGGCACAGTGGGAGAGGTTGGATGCTTGTAGCGCTTCAGCAGCAGGATACCCTCACGACGGCTGACCAGAATATCAAACAGGTTTGATTTTCATCTGCCAATCAGGAGGTGGTCGTGAGATGTTAAACGCAGCTCGTTACTTCATGTATACTAAATGATGCAGGATGCGCGATTAACGTGAAACTCTGTGTGATCCAAAAAATTCTTCCACGAATGAAAAATCAGCTGAAAAAGGGCCAAAACTCGCACAGTGTAAACCCAGTTAACGTCTGGCACCAGTAGATCATGGCAGTGTTCTGTTTATTTTTGACACCGGTTATATGAGGCGGTTATCTAATTACAACTTGGCTTTTTTTTTTTTTTGAAAATGCCTTTTTTTGCAAATAAAAAAGTCATATTTTACAAAAGCACATTTATCTGTAAATGCCAACACACGACACACCTCACATTAACATGTTGGTTTACATAGAATGAATGAGTAAACCAATCATTGTTAGCGGAGGCACATTTTACCCAGAATCCTTTGCGATCTGTCTGTGTTTGTTACAAAACTTCAGAATTACTGCATTATTCAACATTAAAAGATATACGAGGTCTTTTAGAAAAGTATCCGACCTTTTTATTTTTTGCAGAAACCATAGGATTTGAATCACGTGTGATTGCATCAGCCAAGCTTGAACCTTCATGCGCATGCGTGAGTTTTTTCACGCCTGTCGGTTGCATCATTCGCCTGTGAGCACGCTTTGTGGGAGGAGTGGTCCAGCCCCCTCGGCTGATTTTTATTGTCAGGAAAATGGCTGAGCAACTGCCGCTTTGCTGCATCAAAATTTTTTCAGAAACTGTGAGAGACAGCCAGGTGGAAACCATTCGGAAAATTTAGATGGCTTTCGGTGAAGATCTTATGGGCATCACACAGATTAAGGAGCATTACGACTGGATTAAAGACAGCCCACAATGGCAGAGGGTGCGCCGTGCTTCGAGCGGCCATCGACAGGCTGAAACGACCAGATCATTTCCAAAGTGAAGGCTGTGTTGATCCGGGACGTCGTCTGACTACCAGAGAAATGTCAAGAGAGGTGGACATAGCACATTTTTGGCACATTACACTGTTACAGGAGATTTTGTAATGAAAGACGTGCGGCGGAATTCGCACGTCAGGACGGAGCCACGTAATGGCGCAGAACAAAAAGCACCTCCGTGTTGGAAGTCTCACGGGACATGCCCAGCTCTTCCACCATTCGGAAGATTCAGACGGCTTTGGGTGGCTTTTCAGTCGAGTGAGTATCCGAGAAATTGTCTAAGATCTGGGCATGTCACATGTCCTGTGAGACCAACACAGAGGTGCTTTCATTCTGCGCCATTAGCGGCTCCGTGGCGAATTCCTCCACTCCTGTTTTCATGACAAAATCTCCTTTAACAGTGGAATGTGTCGGAAAAGCCATGCCATTTCTCTGGTAGTCAGATGACGTCCCGGATCAACACAGCATTCAGTTTGGAAATGATCTGGTCGTTTCAGCCTGTCGATCGCCGCTCAGAGCGGGGCGCACCCTCCGCCATTGTGCGCCGTCTTTAAACCGACTGTAACACTCCTTAATCTGTGTGATGCCCATAAAATCGTCCCTGAAAGCCATCTGAATTTTCCGAATGGTGTCCACCTGGCTGTCTCTCACAGTTTCTGGAAAAATTTGATGCAGCGCTGCTCCAGCCATTCAGACATGTTCCTCACAATTTAAATCTGATGAGGGGGGAGGACCAGTGCTCACTCAAAGCCTGCTCACAGGCGAATGACGCAACCGACAGGCGTGAAAATTCTATGAAGGCATATTTATATTTTTGACCCATTGTGTAGGATTTTGACCTTGGAATGATTTCATAAAACAAAAACTTAATTCAAACTTGTGCACCAAATTCTTGAAACATGTTATATTAAAGATGAATGCTGTGAAAGCCCAATATTAATATGACATTCATGTCACCAGTGTGTGTATGTAAACATCTGACTATGACTACAACTAGGATCTTATAGTTTAACTCACTTTTGTTTGACAGTCAGAATTTATTTTTTTATTGCAGAATTTTCGGGATGTTAACTTGGCATAACCAAGAAATTCTTCATTTTTCTAATTAAAGCATTGCATTGCCTGTGGGGATCCATGGGCTTTAGGTTGGGTAGTGTTTATAAAACAGGTCACTGATATTTTTCAAGGGTGGTAATAAATTATGCAAGATTTGTGTGAGAGCAGAATGTAATTATCAATGTCCATTGTTGTTAAGAAATATTGATAATTTCGCCAAAAATATTTGGCCAGTTTTCCACCAATATTTGTCCAATGTTCTGGTTTGGTGGCATTCATCCTTGGTCCGAAATACATAAGCATACCAAACGGCAAAATGTGAGCTCTCCCCAGTTTCTCCATGTTCGAAGGTAAACGTGCATGCACACACGCATACACGTACACAGAGGCCACTTCACTTTTAATGTACAGATAATTTACTGCCCCGTGCTGGAATGGCGTGTCAGTCCAGAATGTAATTATCAACATCCATTGTTCGCTGTTGTTGCCTATATCCCTAATTTCTCCAAAAATATTTGTCCTATTGTTAGGAAAATTTAACTAAAATCTTTGACACAGACAACAAATGAGACACTAGAGGAAACAGGTTTCAGATTCTAAGACCTTTTGTTATTTAAAGCTTTAAAGGTAGATGTCATACAGAGTGTAGGTCTGAAGACAAATACAAGTACATTCAGTTTTCACACCACTTATATACAGTTCCAAGGTGTTCCAAAGTCCATTCAATGAATCATTTGATAGTATAAGACAGTCAGTCTCAAAATCTATTGCTGGTCGTTCATTATACACTGATGAAATAATGTCTTGCCTCATCACATAGCATAAGACAATCAGACGAATAGTCCTTTCCTTCTTGTTCATCATGCACTGATTAACGAATGTCTCGCCTCATCAATCTTATCTGTGCTCTTTTCTCTTCTATGGCATTGATCAATCAATTACTAAGACAATTATATTGGATAACATTTCCCTCCTGTTGAACCGTTATAATTTCCTACATTGGAATTGTACAATTTCATGGAGATTTTCTGTACACTCATCACATTTTAATCGCAACGATCAAACAATAGGACCAATATCGTACACCTCAAATCATCATCATAGTTGGCAGGATCATCTCTTGGTTGCATCTGCACATTTTCTGTCACTCTTTCATAATTTCGCAGTGCCAATCAATCAATCAATCAATTTTTTTTTATATAGCGCCAAATCACAACAAACAGTTGCCCCAAGGCGCTTTATATTGTAAGGCAAGGCCATACAATAATTATGTAAAACCCCAACGGTCAAAACAACCCCCTGTGAGCAAGCACTTGGCTACAGTTGGAAGGAAAAACTCCCTTTTAACAGGAAGAAACCTCCAGCAGAACCAGGCTCAGGGAGGGGCAGTCTTCTGCTGGGACTGGTTGGGGCTGAGGGAGAGAACCAGGAAAAAGACATGCTGTGGAGGGGAGCAGAGATCGATCACTAATGATTAAATGCAGAGTGGTGCATACAGAGCAAAAAGAGAAAGAAACAGTGCATCATGGGAACCCCCCAGCAATCTACATCTATAGCAGCATAACTAAGGGATGGTTCAGGGTCACCCGATCCAGCCCTAACTATAAGCTTTAGCAAAAAGGAAAGTTTTAAGCCTAATCTTAAAAGTAGAGAGTGCCACATAAACATCACCATGGTGTTAGTCCAACCCAGTTCTTATTGTAATGGTGTCCCGCACAAAATACAAATTTGAACTATTTCTCAATTTTATATTACTTCAAAGTCACTGTGAAAAACAGGCCTGGGTCCCCAGAGATGTGTCCCACACAGGGGCTCCATCTTGTGAGAGACCCCAAACTAAGCCAACAAGTGTTTTTTTTATAAAAGACAATATCTGAAGCTTGCAAGTGCATAATGGAAATGAAACTTAACTGTGTTGTGAAAGTGTAGTGACACGGACCCACAACAGGGGGCGCAAATGAACGGACAATAGAAGAAGTCAAATATGAACACTTTACTGTTGTGAATGCCACAACTACACACAGCAGATTATAGAATGAATACAAAGTCAATCAATCAAGGTGTCGTGTGGGCAGGCTCGACGATAGGAGACGTCCATCTGGAGAAGATCCGGAACCACACGATTTCCTCCGCCACCGAACCAGGAGAATACTGGAGCCGCCGAGTTCCAAGTCCCCCAGGTGGCCACTGTCTCCGCGTGTCGGATCTGGTACTGCTGGCGAAGAGCAAAAACAGTCAGCAAGTTCTTCTTTTAATAGTCAGGTGGGAAAAACACCTCCACCTTAACACCAGAACACAGTGCAGAATCAATCTCCTATTTTTATGTGGTTCGGAGTGAGGAGTGAAAACTATTCACTGCTCGTCAATCCACGAACCCCCAGCCTCCCGCTGGAAATAGCGAGTTGAATCTCCTGCAAAAGATCACAAAAACCAGAACAGCTAGCACGTGCGTAGGCACAATCACGGCTGAGAATTTACCTCCTTGGTAGAACGATATCTCGGCGACGTGGTGGAGGTGTCGTCCTGCTTTTATTAGGGTTGAGGAGCAGATGATTGGTGACAGCTGTCATAGCCGATGAGTGACAGCTGTCACCCCGGCCGCTCTTGTGGGGCGGCAGCGCCCTCTCGTGCCTGAAGCCCGCACTTCAGGCAGGGCGCCCTCTGGTGATGGGCCAGCAGTACCTCCTCTTCTGGCGGCCCACACAACATGTTGAGACTTCTAAACAGATAACGAGCAAATATTGGATAACTAATGTAAAATAATAAAATAAGGCAGGTGAAAGGAGCTAAGCTCAACTCTACACACACAAAACAAACCATCATTCCTTAACAGGTTATAGCAATGCCCCCATGAGGCAGAGATCTTGGAAAATAAAGCAGTTTTGAATTATGGTTTTGATTTAAAATTAAATGAATCCGGATGGAATAACTCCATTAATGTCAATTCTGTCATTTGTACAAAGTTGAAATATAACACATATCTTTTAATTTTAAATAATGCATTAATTCTGAAGTTTTGTAACAAACACAGACAGATGCCAAAGGGATTATGGGTAAATGAGCCTCCACTAACACTGATTCGTTGACTCATTCATTCTATGTAAAAACCAACATGTTAATGTGAGGTTACGTGTGTGATGGTATTTACATATAAATGTGCTTTTGTAAAATATGCCATTTTATTGGCATATTTAATATGCCAATAAAATGACCGAGCTCCTCTCGAGCTCAGTCACTCGGGAGGAGCTCGGAGTTGAGCTGCTGCTCCTCCACGTCGAAAGGAGTCAGTTGAGGTGGCTCGGGCATCTTTTCCCGGATGCCCCCTGGACTCCTCACTGGAGAGGTGTTCCGGGCACGTCCCATTGGGAGGAGGCCCCAGGGAAGACCCAGGACATGCTGGAGGGACTACATCTCTCGGCTGGCTTGGGAACGCCTTGGGGTTCCCCGGAGGAGCTGGAGGAGGTGTGTGTGGATCGGGAGGTCTGGGCGGCTTTGCTTGAGCGGCTGCCCCCGCGACCCCACTCCGGATAAAGCGGAAGAAAATGGATGGATGGATGCCATTTTATTCATATGTAAAAAAAAAAAGCCATTTGTAAAAGCCAAAATCAAGTTGTAACAACCGTCTGATATAACCGGGGTCAAAATGCATAGAACACTGCCATCTACTGGCGCCCAGACGCTCAGACCCTTCCCCATAATCCTTTGCGTACCAGTTTTTTTTGTTTTTTGTTTTTTTGTTGTTTTGTTTTTTGTGTGCAAGAGAGTTGTTGTGGTTTAAACAACAGAGTCCACAACGACAATTGTAAATGAACATTAGGATTATGGGATATCTCAATACTTAGGGCGAATACTGCCATGAATACTACTGGCCAGTAGATGGCAGTAGAGACCATAGCTCAAACAGGAAGCGCTGCAACTTGCACACTAGTGATTCCAATTGAAAATAATGGAGAAGCAACCTGAGCTTCTTCTGGCATTTTTAAATAAAACAAACACAATAACATTGTCTATATACCCGGAGAATATATTCACGAGAGTTTTAGGCACAATATACAAAGAGTTTAATTCTGTTGTCCATGTGGAGCCTGATGAGAGCGTCTCAAATGCATTTCTCCTGTCGTGACTGTACTGAGATTACTCATAATGCACCTGGACACAGCATGTCCACACTAAAACCTTCAAAATTAGTGCAATACTTTAAAACTAAAACATATAGCTGATATTTTCACTTTATAAACCTTCAGAAGTGACGTTAATTTAAATAACATGTCCGAAATTAGTTTGGTTAAAATGTTAACCATAATTTAAGAGCAAATATCTTGTGACCAGTTCTCCTCTCACTCCACAGGATAGAGCGGTTTCTCCTGAAACCAGCTCTCCCCTGTTTATAAAGAATAGAGCTGTTTATTTGCTATAATACATTTAACAGGTAAGCATTAAAATCGTTGATATCAGACTTAACAAAGGTTTTTATCTGTTAAAGTTTTATTCACTTCACCTGCAAAAACATGTTAGCAATCTAAAAATTATCGGACCAAATTTATCAGAAGATAATTGGTCCGATGATGGTTTTCAAAGTTATCCGAAAAGCTAATCCGATAATGAAAACATTAGCTTCGACAATTAGCAGTTAGCGGATTAGTGGAACTGTGCCCACCACTGGTTTTACAAATAAATCTGTATTTGTAAATATGTCTTTTTTTTTTTTCATTTCTAAAAAAAAGGGCAATTTGAAAACTGAAGATTCGGTTTGTTAAGTGGATTCAGCACTTTTAGCGAATGTGTGGCAGCAGTTGTATTCACACTGCTGCCATGAAGACTGCCATCTATGGCAGTCTTCATGGCAGTGTGAGCAGCATTTGTTGCAACACATTTGCGAAAGGTTCATTTGATAGTATAAGACAGTCAGTATCACAGTCTATTGCTGGTCCTTCATTATACACTGATGAAATAATGTCTTGCCTCATCACATAGCATAAGACGAATAATCCTTTCCTTCTTGTTCCTCATGCACTGATTAACGAATGTCTCGTCTCAACACATAGCATAAGACAGTCAGTCTCATATGTCTTGCCTCATCAATCTTATCTGTGCTCTTTCCTCTTCCATGGCATTGTTCAGTCAATTACCAAGACACTTATGATGGTAAATATATTTAACAAAGCTTTAACAACATTAACTTTTATAACACCTATCAACGTTACGTTTTGGTGGCGTTCATCCTTGACCCAAAATACATAAGCATACCAAACGGCAAATGTCAGCTCTCCCCAGTTTGTCCATGATCAATGTTATACGCATGCATGCATGCATGCATGTACACATAGCCCACTTGGCTTTTAATATATAGATGACTTACTGCCTCCTACTGGAATGGCGTGTGAGCCCAAAATTTAATTCTCAACATCCATTGTTCACCGTTGTTACCTAATATCCCCAATTCCTCCAAGAATATTAGTCCTATCGTTTCCTGTATTTGCGGTATTCATGCTTGACCCAAAATACATAAGCATACCAAACGGCAAATGTCAGCTCTCCCCAGTTTGTCCGTGATCAATGTTATACGCATGCATGCATACACGTACAATTAGGACACTTGGCTTTTAATATATAGATGACTTTACTGCCCCCTGCTGGAATGGTGTGTGAGTCCAAAATTTAATTCAACATCCATTGTTCACCGTTGTTACCTAATATGCCTAATTTCTCCAACAATATTAGTCCTATCAACTTTCTGTATTCGCAGCGTTCATGCTTGACCCAAAATACATAAGCATACCTCTAGCAACGGCAAATGTCAGCTCTCCCCAGTTTGTATGTGATCAAAGCCAAACGCACGCATGTATGCATACACGTACAAAGAGGCAACTTGGTTTTTAATATATAGATTAAATTGTATTTATTTATTTATACTTGGAAGTGTTAGGCCTTGATCTCAAAATAATTCCAGTAAATAACTAGACATATATGTATTTACTTGTACATTTATACTGTGGTGTATAACGCGTGCAGCGTACGCATCAGCCCTCTGATGGCTTTCATTTAAAGTACACTGTGTTCTTGCTAAATTAATGAATGACTTTCTTGTACTTAGTGAAGCCAGTCAGTTAAAGATTATTTTCATCAGATGCAAACACAAAAATGCATACAGCCAGACTTGAGATGCTTTTGTAAATGGAGCTGTGTCGTTCATGGTAATCTTTGAAAGTTCCATCAGACTGAAGCTGATAAAGAAATTCAAAGTCAATAGTCTGCATACTTATCTAATACGAAAATGAACAATTGCTGTCATTGGCATTCTCTGAACTCTGGAGCTGTGAAGAGCAGAGATTTTGCCAGCAGCATGGCAGCATTGGTTTCATGGTTATTGAAAAGATAACAGCTGGCACACTACAGTAACTTGATAAAAGCGTGCTCCTTTGGTGTTGACTGAAGAAGATAAAGATAAAAAATGTTTGGTAACTGCAATAAATGCCCTGAAATTTCTCTGGCAGTTTTGTAAAAAAAAAAAATCATTTTGAGTGCACAGATAACACAGACACACATGCATTATCATGAAGTAATGGACACATATTATACCTACATGTTTAATGCTGCTGCATACTTCATCTAATCTGTCAAAGACTGTCAAAATCCATTGCCTGTGATGTCAAAAAGACACTGGGTGCCAGTTAAAGTGTCTGATCTTCATCCCCACATGTGACAAATCAAAGCTGTATCACTGTACATAGTGAAACTTCATGCACTATGCACAGTTTTTTTTAGATGCCTATAACTTCTTCACAGTTGTATGGTAGGGTGCATCTAATCCCCGACCTCTGGAAATCAACCTGTCTTAGTCATAAATCTGTTCTACCATGCAGAAAACCTACTCTGTTAATTTTTTTTGTCAAAATTGAGCTATGTTTACCTATGCCACCGCCGCTTTGAAATTTCGCATTTTGTATTATATGAAAATATGTTTTTTCCTACATATCTCGAAAACTAAGGCCAATACGCCTATAGTTACTGTTAAGGTTGAATATAAACTTGGGGTTTCTGCAGAATTTGAGCCTACTTGCAAGTCTGTAGGATGATTGGTTCTTAAGAAATCAATTTTTCATATAAAATGAAAATGCAAAATTTCAAAGCGGCAGTGGCGTAGGTAAGCATAGCTCAATTAACACAAAATTTAAACAGACTAAGTTTTCTGTATGGTAGAATAGACTTATGACTAAGACAAGTTGCATTTCAAAGATTTTAAAAATCAGTGGGGGTGTGATACATCCTAAGTATGGGTGGCTTGGTGGCTTCCCTCACGAGTCTGCTCCCAAGGTGCTCACTCAATTTTTGATAACTGCCTACTCCAGACAGATTTTTCATACAGTACCATACTGTTTGTATTTCTTAATGATTGATGTAAATGAAGTCCAAATCGGGATACCACAAGGCCCACACCCTGTGCTTAGCCATCAGCATGATAATGCACATGCACAGACAAATAGTCTGCACCTATGTAGTAGTTATGGTTACGCAGAGAGTACACACAATGGGAATCTTTGTGTTACCCTCAGGCTGTTTGTAGTTTTATGTCTTTCATGGTCATTACTCTTTTGTCTGCCCAGCGGTCTGTTACTGCTACCAACCATCCGTCACATATCTTCCTGCCCTGCTCCTTTGGAGCCTCTGTGGCCCTCTCTCCAATGACATATTAATGCTACTCTCCTCTCCCAACAGCTCCAGACACCCCTCGTTTATCAGGCGCCATGATTGAGTTCACAGCATTCCTGTAACCCCTCCACCTCCACCAAATCTGGAGACACAGAACCTCGCAATACAAAAAAAGCAAGTGATGGAAGAGTGGAGGAAGGCTATGTATACTGGTGTGGGAGTGGGTAGTTTTTCAGTGGGTGACTATAGAAATGGCAAGAGTGAATGTGAAGGCGATGAAGTGAGAGGAGGTTCAGACTGTGTGGAAATTGCCTTCACAGCTGCAGCTAGTGGTCTTTGTGAAAGTCCCTAAACTCAGCCTTTAATGATGTATTTGCTTTTCAACCATTGTGACATTAGCTTGTTCACCCCATGTGTGGGAGCCGTAACACTCCTGTGTTTGCTGAGCCGTTAAACAAGCCATTTAGATACAACGTTAGTTCAAGTCAGAGGATGTACATCCTAAGTAAATTTTGCCACTCAATGCAGTTTTCCATTTTTGTCTAATTTTCATACAGAGTGTGTTTGCTACATAGCATTTTTGCATTGCATCTGATTACCTCCAGAGAGATGAAGGTCACTGAGAGCGATATTGGAAGCACCAGGATATATCAAAATCAGTAAAAGATTTCAACATAGAATCAAAACATACAGTATCTTGGCATGGGTAACTGATCTCCTACTAACTTTTAAATTTTGGATGTAACTTTACCCCAAACTGAGATACTGAGTGCATCAGCAAATATCCAAACATACTTTACTGTGTTCTTGAATGTTTTTTTGTTCTACTACCAATCGCTCAGTGGAATAAGGATTTGAGCTACCAATATGTAGACCCGGGCATACAGATCTGTCTGTATGCTTGGGCAAGAAACTTCATCTGCATTGTTTCAGTCCAACCAGGTGTAAATGTGTACCAGCCTTGGCTGGGGAGGGATCCTTTCATGGACTGGCATCCCCTCCAGAGGGTGTCATAGATTCTCATCTGTTTCATACTGTGGAATCTATTGATGAGCAGACCTGCAGGGTCTATATAGAGCTGCTTCTCCTAGTACTACCTGCCTCTAACTCTATAAGTTTGGACTTAGGCATGAAAATACATTCAGTATTTGAAGACTGAAGTTGGTCTCACCTTGACCTTTAAAAACGACATAGTTTGACGTTTATGCCTATTAATTAACATAATAATTGCGCTACCTCCAACATGCTAGTTATGAAATGTCCATTATGTTTATTGAAATATCTGGAAATGTCCTGTAAAGGCCCTGAGGGCCAAGAGTTAAGAGAAAAGAGAGATCAAGCAGGTCACCAACAATCAAGGCCGCTGAGATTGAAGAGACAGAGGAGGTAAAACACGCAGTAAGTAAAAGTACTCTTACTGAGAGTAAAAGGAAAACTGCAACAGCAAGAAAGGGCGCAATAAAAAGTTGAATTATTACATGGTATAAGATATAAATTATAGATATAAATTATATAAATGGTAAATGGACTGCATTTATATACCGCTTTTCCATCTGCATCTGACCCTCAAAGCGCTTTACAGTTATTTAGTGTTCCAGTCAGGTGGGGATTTGAACCGAGGATCTTCTGGTCTCAAGCCCAACACCTTAACCGCTAGACCAACACTTATAATGGATGTTTTTTGTCCTCAGATCAAGCTACTTGTGCCTGTAGTGTCTCACCTCCTCCAGGTGTTTCTTATTATCAGCTGGCCATTGGAGTGCCACCAACCCAAGTACCAAACCATCTGGTCAACACAAGCCTGACTGGGTACGCCGTCACTGAATCCTGATCACTCCCTTTACTGTTGTCCTGATTAGGTTTCAGCTTGAGCAAATAGATGGTGAAGGTTGTTTTGGTGATTTGAAGGAGGTGAAAATTATCCAGTGAACAGAAGGATTATTTGGACCCTCTCTGTATTTGGGGGGAAGTGAATTTTCTCTGGAGAAGCTTTGTCTTGCAGCTGTCAGTTACTCTTACTCTTTCATGGTCATGCTGACTACCCCCCCCCCCCCCCAAAAAAAAAACGCGTCTAGCAGATTTTGCCGTACATCACCGCGTCACACTTGTGCGGATGCTGTAAAACTAATGGCCGTGAATGTGAACATGGTTTTGCCTGGCTCTGATGGCCATCCAGGTGTGCTTGATGAGCCATTTCTGTGCTTACCAGTACGGTGCATTAGAACAGCTTGACGCCCCTCAAGTAAATCACAGAAGAGAGGCAAGCATTTGTACTGCAAGTACTCCCCAAACTATGTTAATGGCTTTCCACCTGCTGCTGGGTCACTGATCTTTCTGGAAAGCTCCTACCTCTTGGACTGCTAGAGAGCCAGTACTGGGGCCTGACTAAAATTAGGAACATTGGGAACACAAGTGCTTTGCTTTTCTTGGCGTGTCATTCATCATGTCTTCCATTCTGAGCCAGTATTCCCTGTATGCCCACATTTGGGTGTTTAGATTTATGTGTGGTTCTGTTTTTTGCTTGCACATGGGTATAGGTATGCATTCTCTGTATAAATCTGGTTGTGTTGAGGTGCAGTCAGTTTAGATGCCCTCCTCTGCAACAGCTGCAATCTGAGGCAGCTCTGCTTTTCACTGCTTCTGTTCCATCTCACAATTTTAGGGGAGATAATAAACCAGAACCTGTCACATCCACTCTGACTTCCAATCTCAGAGGATCAACACGGCACTCTGGGCTTTTGGCCATGCTAGGACGGCTGCAGCTAAGCACCACAGGGTGCCAACAAATGGGTGCCCATGGCACTGAGACAAATAAGACAAGGAAAGGGGAAGAGGTTGGCACAAATGTCCTCTTCCAGAATACCCACAATGAGCACTCTGTGACCATTTTGTCTGGGCTTTCATCAACTCTGCAGATAAATGCCTCTCTATTTAGCTCCCAAACTGTGCAGACTATCAATTGCACCATTAAGACAATCCACGGCCACTGTGAACAATGGAATATTGATGTGTTTTGCTGGTATCCAGTCCACGATTTTGAGATTAAAACGCCTGCCCACTTACTGTCTCTGTCAGGATGAGTGAGGTTCAGGATTTAGCTGCATTTCTTGCATGAAATATTAGAAACATTGGGAAGTGGTTGGCCTAAAGTATAGAGAAATGGCTTTGTGACCAGAGGGTCATAGTTCCACTCACAGTGTGAAGTCGGGTGCCTTGGCAGCAACCTGACATTGATGTGTGTGCTTGTGCGTGAATGAGTGAATGTTATTCTAACTGTAAAACACTTTCAGCATCTGCTTCAGATTGAAAATTACATTATTTTTTAAAAAATGTGGTGCAGTCCAAAGTACTAAAATGTTACTGAGTAAGAGATATTCAGTATATAATAGACACATCAAAAATTTTACAGTTGTGATTACAAAATAAATAAATATATAGTCTCAATTTTTGATAGGTTTACTGGTATCTTGTTCATGTAACACACATTAGATTGAGGAGTTACCACACCCCAGTAAAAACAACACCTTGAGATCACGTGACTCCACCCCATATGGTGTCAGATTGTGTGAATATTTTTAAAGTGACTAGATATGTCCTGGTACTAACCACTGCTTGAAGATGAACAGAATGTCTTATTTTCATGAGGAAAGACCACCTGGGAGAACTTGCAGACCACCCAGAGATGAAATGGGCTTTATTGACCAAACTACAACACAATCTAATTGTTGTGAAAAAAGAGTACTAACAGCAGCCTGACAGACCTTAAGGTCCATTGGGACAGTGATTGAGAGTCCATGACTCCTACGACATGTGATGCAAGTCCACTGTGGGATACTGCCACAGCTGAATGGACAGGAATGATGCAGATGAAGTGTCTTGTCCATGGACACAGACAGGTAGCCTGAAGCCCAAACCTGGAATTAAACCCCGTTCTACAGCTTGGTCATGGAACACCTATTTCACAGAGCCACCTGCACTTAAAGAGCGTATCACATTCCAGTCAGCACGACACATCTCAAACCAACTTGTAGCTGCCTGAAGGTTACTCTGCCTGTGTCCAGATGGAGTCCACTTCATGCTCACACCAGTACACACAGTCAGTCTGGGTTGCTTTTCGTGTACAAAAGTAATACACCTTTAATTTGTATTTCAAGACGAATTCTTGTATTTTGCGATCAGTATATGTTTGTCTCCAGCTTTTTGTAACCCGCCATGTCGCTGCTGATCCTCATGCTGTGTCATTTGTCCACTAGACTCACCGGCTCCCGGTAGTTATTAGCATGGCGGTCCACAGTGCGCACACAGATGGAAGCTGGTCCACGTCACGGCTCTCCTGTTAACCCTCTGGGGCTGATGCCGTCGTATACGATGGCTAAGACCAAGCTTTACTAAATTATAAGTAACTTTTTAATGATATGAGATAGAAACTTACTTTTTTTGCAGAAAAGTTAACTCCGCGGACTTTCGAACCAGCCATCGGCCATCTTTGTACTCCTCATAGAAGCTGTGTGATAACGTGCGCAGTGTGAGTGTCCAATCGGAATTGGTTCACCATCACATAGTTTTCCAAAATCCAATCGTAGGGCAGATTTACCTAACGTGAAAAGCCAAAGATCATTTTCAGGAGTGATATGTTACTAGTTGGCCCGTTTGAATAGTCCCCTGAGTGCTCCAATGAGTACATACTATTGGGCTCCAGTGCGCCCTGCACCATTACGCACAGCGATCAGTGAAAGCAGATGGAGCAGAGCCTCTAATGACAATCTCACGTGCTCAAACAAAGAGTGTGTAACTATCAGAATTGCTGCACTAGTTTTCATGTGAATGTTACTGGATAACTGTGTTGCTTTCTCGGCGTAAAGCACTGTTTACCATGTCAATGGAGCGAGGGGGAGGGCCACTCCTCAGACTGTAAGGAGCCAAAGTGGGCCAAAGTGTGAATGAAAGCTGCTTTAGGAGCAGCACAGAACACTCCAAAACATAGTAGAAGTAGACGTTTGTGATGTAACCTTTGTGTAATAGCAGACAGAAATTGCTTTGAGATTAAGACAAAAAAAATGCATAGACCATTTTGTATGTATTGTTCAAAATGTGCATTTGTGTTTATTGTTTGAGCCTTTTTGTTGCGCAGTCTTTCACACAAGACCTCAGATTACCTTTATAAAGTGTCAAAACAGTTGTTTATTATAGTTTGCTGTGTGTTTTGAATAAATGTGTGTGGAAAATTATTTCCGCTTTACTTTTTCCTTTCTTATTTCTGATTGTAAACCTTTATTACTCTTATAAAACACAACAAAAGCATATATATTATGAAAGCACAGGTTGTCCTGAAAAAAAGAGACATAAAACTTGATTGTGGGATGCAGGGAGAGCTGTTAACAGCAATAATTAAATATTCATGCCAGGCGAGTGAACTGTCCAAAATATGCCCTCAGACCCCATCGATCACCGTCATCACTTTCTCTCCAACCAACCATGATCACTGATGTGGCTTCTTCAGCGAGACTCGTCAGTGTCCAACACGTAGCAGCTTAGTTTAGCATGGTATGACGTGGCAGCACAAAGTAAAGACACCACCGGTTTCACGCTTTCTAGAGAGGCAATACACTTTGTTAAAGTTCTGCTGGCTACCTGAACGGAAAGAATAGAAACCGTGGTTAGAGCTGTGTTTTCGAAGACCATTTCTGAAAGCTCCCACTTTCCTCCTCAAAATTTTATCTATGGGAAAACTGTCCACCTGATAAACGTCAATGTAGTCACCGTCAAAGTCCACAAAAAACACTGATTTTGAGCTTCTTTTTTTTTTTTAGCTTATTTTGAGTTTTTTTTTCCATTTGTTTCAGTGTATGGGTCTGAGGGGGCGGTGTCTCACATGATGTCACCATAGTCCATATTTCTCACAGACACATTTTTGAGTGTGTATCAGTGGCAGATGAAATCAAGCTAATTTCCTCATGTTTATGACTTAATATCTCAGGACATATGGCGCCAAAAATAAAACACAATACATCAATATCCCATCCCAGCAGTCGTAGGGCATGAGGCAGGATACACCCTGGACAGCACATCAGTTTATAGCAGGGCCACATACAGACAGACAAACACATCCACATCCAGCATTTTTAAACTATTTATTTATTTGTTATTGTATTATTTATTTTAACCCCGCGACCCATTCCCAGATAAGCGGTTGAAGATGTATGTATGTCTGTATGTTTGTATTTTAATTTATTTAATAAAATAAAATAAAAAAGCCGATCACAACTCCACAGAGGGGGGAATCAAGAACAAAAGTGTGGACAGCACACTCACCGAATTGCAGAATGATGTCCCTGCCTGATCCACTGTCCTCTCCTCCCGAGAATGACCAGGATACAATCCGCCACTGATATGATCCTTTTATCCTCGGCTCTGAGATCCGCGCACAGCCCTCACCCACGTGCTCGACCAGCCGCGATGTCTAGAAACGGATTGAGAGTGTGCATCTTTTGATTTGAGTTGATTTATTCACCAGTAACACAGTAAGTCCCTTCGGCTGTTCCCTTGATTTTTTTTTTTTCACTTGTTTTTCTTTATTTCCTTCTGCATCCACAGCTGATTGGACCTGAGAAGTAGCATATCTGCTCTTGTGGCTTTTTGCCTCTGATGGACACATGACGTTACGTTTACTGGCAACATAGAGAGCTGCATTTAGCAGCAGGATTTTCCCTGTTTAAGGACACATATGGGGAAGATGGATTTGAGCGGAGTTTACAGTGGTCTGAAAGAATAACATCATATTTCCTCATTGGTCATGTGCAGTCATCACAGCTGCATATTCTCGGAGAGAGAAACACAGAGGCAGAGAGAGAGACAGAGAGAGAGAGAGAGAGAGCGAGAGCACTCCAGATTAGCCTAACACCAAGATAAGTAAATACAGTGGTCCCTCGCTATAACATGGTTCACCTTTCACGGCCTCACAGTTTCGCGGATTTTTTAGTGCAATTTTGTATGCTTTTTTTTTTTTAACAGCGCATTGTGTTCTACATCTTATCAGGCGGGCCGGTCGCGGCACCGGTCGGCATCACTGCGATTGCTCTCACTGCCTCCGATGAGCTTTCTGTGGGCTCGGTAAATGCAGCAGCGGGCCACTCACACCGCCCTCCTGTCTGCTGTGCGGAGCTGCGGCAAATCTGGCAACAGGTCCAGAGACTACGTTCACTGTTTCGATATGGATGTTGACCGCAGCCGCACAGCTCCGTGGCCACCGAGAGAGGACTTGGATTCTTTGCGGGTCCTGCATCCGTACCCCTGGAGGCAGTGAGTGAAGGGAGAGCCGCGCATTGTGTTCTGTGTGTGTCTGTTTATAATCTTCTCGCACAGAAGAAAAAAGAGAGTGTTTACACAAGAGAGAAAAGTGAGAAAATGTTAATGCCTGTTTGAGAAAAGTGTATCAAGTGTGTAGTGAGGGGTTTTACAGCCTTAAAACATCTATAATAATTGCAAAAAATAGCGCTGACTATTTTGCGGATTTTGCTTATCGCGGGTTATTTTTAGAACGTAACTCCCGCGATAATCGAGGGACCACTGTATAAAGCTAACAGACTATAGTGCTAGCAAAAAGCTAACTAAATCTAAAATTCTAACCAAAGATAACTGAACATAAAACTAAATAATATGCACACTGATATTACAAAAATAGAAAAAAAACAGGATTTATAAAGTGAGCTAATGCAAGTTTTTTATTCATCAAATGTGTTCTCTGTTTGCGCAGTAACACAACACCTGTCAAATCCATTTTATTTGATAGTTCTTGCCTTAGCACATTTTACCTTACTCAGTGATGCATTAGCCGCCTTCTTTAAGCTCTGTGCACTAATCTGTGGTGCAGTGAGAATCCCTCTGAGTCTGAGAGTCTGTGAGGGAATGAAGACCTTGGCCAGCAACCTCAAACTTGACCAATTCCTCCCTGTACCTCATATCTCTGCTGTCGTTCCCTGCCTCCCCGGCCCATTACTCAACACGCCCTATTAAAAGAAGAAAGCAGTACAATACGTTATGTGGCATATTGCTTGACAAAAAGGCATTGATTGCGTTAATAATGGGCACTGATAAATGCCTTCATTGATGGTGCGCAGAGGATGTCCTTGGCTTAACTCTGCCCGTCTTCAGTTTAGACGTCCCTCCTGAACACTGTGCAGTCTGTGCCTCTGCGTATAGAGGCGCTTTGTGTCTTTTAGCTTGCCATTACATTTAAGGAGGATGAAACTGACACAGCTGTTGTTTTTTCCCCTCTTTTGTCCAAGGAAAGACAGTATTAACCCGGCAATGACAAGAATTAACTTGTTGCCTTCTAAAAATATGCGACAGGCCTTCCCAGTGACCCACCAGCAAAACTGTCCGTCTGATGTGAATGTCCTTGCATATCACTGGCATTTTTCTGTTTGCATGACGCCTTGGGGTAAAGGACTGTGACTGCTGGACAGTTAATTTGCTTATTGACACTGAGGCATGGTGGGAGTTTGGTAGTAAACCACAGCGTGTCGGACTAATTAGTTTAGTTGGCATGAGTGGTTGCACTGCTGTAGGGGATGTGGATGTGTTGCATTTGCTGTAAATTTATGACCTCCCATGTTGTTGTGGGGTAATGTGGAGGCATGTTAGTGAAGTGAACAAGTCCTAGGATCATCCTTGGATATCAAAGAGACACTACGCTGTCAATTTCTGGGTTATTTCACACAAAAATGAAGTTACGGGTGCTCTCATTTATTGAAAATGCAATACCATGCCTTTGGGGTATTAACTAGGCATCACTCGCTGTCTTTACTGTGTTGGTTTTCAATTCAGTTTTTCTTCCTTCACAGAGCCCATGCGGGCACTGCGGGGCCTCATAGCCACAGATATCCAGTCCAGACAGTTGTCACTACAGTGGGAGAATTTAGCATTTAACCTGACACGCTGCCACACCTACTCAGTGTCCCTATGCTACCGCTACACCACTGCGGGAGGCGGCGGAGGCCACAACACCACTGTTCGTGAGTGCCTGGCAGTGGAACACAACGCCTCACGCTTCACACTGCGTGATCTGCCACCTTACCACAGCATCCTTGTCCGTCTGTCACTGTCCAACCCAGAGGGAAAGAAAGAGGGCAGAGAGGTGACCTTCCAGACAGAGGAAGACAGTAAGTCCTGAGATTGACAAGACAGAAAAACAACAAAAATGCTGAAATATCTTGGTTTGAAGTTCTTTTTGCTTTAATTTTACTTTGAAATGAAAATTTCAAATTACATAACCTGCCTTTACTGTGTGCTGAATCCCACATCTTGATTGTTTGTGGCTCAGTGCATTTGTCATGAGGTCAGTGGACTTTCGTGCCCACATTATTGTGTGGAGTTTCTAAATGTGTTATTAATCTTTTATTTAAAAATGAGTTGGCTGCCCATCGGATTTAGTGGACCTAATTTTGCAGCCTTTTATGCACTGAGACCAAGGATAACAGTACATCCAGAAAGTATTCACAGTGCTTCACTTTCCACATTTGGTTATGTTACAGCCTTATTCCAAAATAGATTTAATTCATTTTTTTCCTCGAAATTCTACACACAATACCCCATAATGACAATCTAATATGAAAAAGCTTTTTGGAGATTTTTGCAAATTTATTAAAAATAAAAACCCTAAGAAATCACATGTACATAAGTGTTCGCAGCTTTTGCCATGAAGCTCAAAATTGAGCTCAGGCGCATCCTGTTTCCACTAATCATCCTTCTGATGTGTCTATAGCTTAATTGGAATCCACCTGGGGAAACATGATTGGACATTGGACAGTTTTCTCTGGGCCCCTCCCCAATCGGACCGGGAGTGACATGTTTAGCCGCATGTTCTCCTTGAATTGCTGGCTGTCTGAGTGGTGTCCAAAAAATGAGGTGGGCTTCATAGATAATTGGCAAAGCTTCTGGGGAAAACCTGGTCTTGTTAGGAGAGACGGCATCCATCCCACTTTGGATGGAGCAGCTCTCATTTCTACAACCCCTGGCAAAAATTATGGAATCACCGGCCTCAGAGGATGTTCATTCAGTTGTTTAATTTTGTAGAAAAAAAGCAGATCACAGACATGACACAAAACTAAAGTCATTTCAAATGGCAACTTTCTGGCTTTAAGAAACACTATAAGAAATCAAGAAAAAAGATTGTGGCAGTCAGTAACGGTTAGTTTTTTAGACCAAGCAGAGGAAAAAAATATGGAAACACTCAATTCTGAGGAAACAATTATGGAATCACCCTGTAAATTTTCATCCCCCAAATTAACACCTGCATCAAATCAGATCTGCTCATTGACATTGACCCTATGTGTCTTTTTGCAAGGAATGTTTTTGCAGTTTTTGCTCTATGGCAGATGCATTATCATCTTGAAAAATGATTTCATCATCCCCAAACATCCTTTCAATTGTCCAAAATATCAACATAAACTTGTGCATTATTGATGATGTAATAACAGCCATCTCCCCAGTGCCTTTACCTGACATGCAGCCCCATATCATCAATGACTGTGGAAATTTACATGTTCTCTTCAGGCAGTCATCTTTATAATCTCATTGGAAAGGCACCAAACAAAAGTTCCAGCATCATCACCTTGCCCAATGCAGATTCGAGATTCATCACTGAATATGACTTTCATCCAGTCATCCACAGTCCACAATTGCTTTTCCTTAGCCCATTGTAACCTTGTTTTTTTTCTGTTTAGGTGTTAATGATGCCTTTCGTTTAGCTTTCTGTATGTAAATCCCATTTCCTTTAGGCGGTTTCTTACAGTTCGGTCACAGACGGTGACTCCAGTTTCCTCCCATTCGTTCCTCATTTGTTTTGTTGTACATTTTTCGATTTTTGAGACATATTGCTTTAAGTTTTCTGTCTTGACGCTTTGATGTCTTCCTTGGTCTACCAGTATGTTTGCCTTTAACAACCTTCCCATGTTGTTTGTATTTGGTCCAGAGTTTAGACACAGCTGACTGGGAACAACCAACATCTTTTGCAACATTGCGTGATGATTTACTCTCTTTTAAGAGTTTGATAATCCTCTCCATTGTTTCAATTGACATCTCTCGTGTTGGAGCCATGATTCATGTCAGTCCACTTGGTGCAACAGTTCTCCAAGGTGTGTTCACTCCTTTTTAGATGCAGACTAACAAACAGATCTGATATGATGCAGGTGTTAGTTCTGGGGATGAAAATTTACAGGGTGATTCCATAATTTTTTCCTCAGAATTGAGTGATTCCATATTTTTTTCCTCTGCTTGGTCTAAAAAAGTAACCGTTACTGACTGCCACAATCTTTTTTTCTTGATTTCTTATAGTGTTTCTTAAGCCAGAAAGTTGCCATTTGAAATGACTTTAGTTTTGTGTCATGTCTGTGATCTGCTTTTTTTTCTACAAAATTAAACAACTGAATGAACATCCTCTGAGGCCGGTGATTCCATAATTTTTGCCAGGGGTTGTAGAAATCTGGCCAATTTTCTTAAATCCTCCAAACCGTGACTATCCAGGGTTGGGACCAGGAAGCAGAGTTGTAGTCTTACACACCTCTCTGCAGCTTCTCTCCCCCTGCCATCCCCTCATTACCCCATCCCCGTAGAGACGGTGCCTGCTCCCAGACCACCAATAACCAGCAAAAATCTATTAAGCATAAAAATTCAAAAAGAAAAAATAATATAGCACCTTCAACTGCACCACAGACTAAAACAGTTAAATGTGGTCTATTAAACATTAGGTCTCTCTCTTCTAAGTCCCTGTTGGTAAATGATATAATAATTGATCAACATATTGATTTATTCTGCCTAACAGAAACCTGGTTACAGCAGGATGAATATGTTAGTTTAAATGAGTCAACACCCCCGAGTCACACTAACTGTCAGAATGCTCGTAGCATGGGCCGGGGCGGAGGATTAGCAGCAATCTTCCATTCCAGCTTATTAATTAATCAAAAACCCAGACAGAGCTTTAATTCATTTGAAAGCTTGTCTCTTAGTCTTGTCCATCCAAATTGGAAGTCCCAAAAACCAGTTTTATTTGTTATTATCTATCGTCCACCTGGTCGTTACTGTGAGTTTCTCTGTGAATTTTCAGACCTTTTGTCTGACTTAGTGCTTAGCTCAGATAAGATAATTATAGTGGGCGATTTAACATCCACACAGATGCTGAGAATGACAGCCTCAACACTGCATTTAATCTATTATTAGACTCTATTGGCTTTGCTCAAAAAGTAAATGAGTCCACCCACCACTTTAATCATATCTTAGATCTTGTTCTGACTTATGGTATGGAAATAGAAGACTTAACAGTATTCCCTGAAAACTCCCTTCTGTCTGATCATTTCTTAATAACATTTACATTTACTCTGATGGACTACCCAGCAGTAGGGAATAAGTTTCATTACACTAGAAGTCTTTCAGAAAGCGCTGTAACTAGGTTTAAGGATATGATTCCTTCTTTATGTTCTCTAATGCCATATACCAACACAGTGCAGAGTAGCTACCTAAACTCTGTAAGGGAGATAGAGTATCTCGTCAATAGTTTTACATCCTCATTGAAGACAACTTTGGATGCTGTAGCTCCTCTGAAAAAGAGAGCTTTAAATCAGAAGTGTCTGACTCCGTGGTATAACTCACAAACTCGTAGCTTAAAGCAGATAACCCGTAAGTTGGAGAGGAAATGGCGTCTCACTAATTTAGAAGATCTTCACATAGCCTGGAAAAAGAGTCTGTTGCTCTATAAAAAAGCCCTCCGTAAGCTAGGACATCTTTCTACTCATCACTAATTGAAGAAAATAAGAACAACCCCAGGTTTCTTTTCAGCACTGTAGCCAGGCTGACAAAGAGTCAGAGCTCTATTGAGCTGAGTATTCCATTAACTTTACTAGTAATGACTTCATGACTTTCTTTGCTAACAAATTTTAACTATTAGAGAAAAAATTACTCATAACCATCCCAAAGACGTATCGTTATCTTTGGCTGCTTTCAGTGATGCCGGTATTTGGTTAGACTCTTTCTCTCCGATTGTTCTGTCTGAGTTATTTCATTAGTTACTTCATCCAAACCATCAACATGTTTATTAGACCCCATTCCTACCAGGCTGCTCAAGGAAGCCCTACCATTATTTAATGCTTCGATCTTAAATATGATCAATCTATCTTTGTTAGTTGGCTATGTACCACAGGCTTTTAAGGTGGCAGTAATTAAACCATTACTTAAAAAGCCATCACTTGACCCAGCTATCTTAGCTAATTATAGGCCAATCTCCAACCTTCCTTTTCTCTCAAAAATTCTTGAAAGGGTAGTTGTAAAACAGCTAACTGATCATCTGCAGAGGAATGGTCTATTTGAAGAGTTTTCAGTCAGGTTTTAGAATTCATCATAGTACAGAAACAGCATTAGTGAAGGTTACAAATGATCTTCTTATGGCCTCGGACAGTGGACTCATCTCTGTGCTTGTTCTGTTAGACCTCAGTGCTGCTTTTGATACTGTTGACCATAAAATGTTATTACAGAGATTAGAGCATGCCATAGGTATTAAAGGCACTGCGCTGCGGTGGTTTGAATCATATTTGTCTAATAGATTACAATTTGTTCATGTAAATGGGGAATCTTCTTCACAGACTAAAGTTAATTATGGAGTTCCACAAGGTTCTGTGCTAGGACCAATTTTGTTCACTTTATACATGCTTCCCTTAGGCAGTATTATTAGACGGTATTGCTTAAATTTTCATTGTTACGCAGATGATACCCAGCTTTATCTATCCATGAAGCCAGAGGACACACACCAATTAGCTAAACTGCAGGATTGTCTTACAGACATAAAGACATGGATGACCTCTAATTTCCTGCTTTTAAACTCAGATAAAACTGAAGTTATTGTACTTGGCCCCACAAATCGTAGAAACATGGTGTCTAACCAGATCCTTACTCTGGATGGCATTACCCTGACCTCTAGTAATACTGTGAGAAATCTTGGAGTCATTTTTGATCAGGATATGTCATTCAAAGCGCATATTAAACAAATATGTAGGACTGCTTTTTTGCATTTACGCAATATCTCTAAAATCAGAAAGGTCTTGTCTCAGAGTGATGCTGAAAAACTAATTCATGCATTTATTTCCTCTAGGCGGGACTATTGTAATTCATTATTATCAGGTTGTCCTAAAAGTTCCCTAAAAAGCCTTCAGTTAATTCAAAATGCTGCAGCTAGAGTACTGACGGGGACTAGAAGGAGAGAGCATATCTCACCCATATTGGCCTCTCTTCATTGGCTTCCTGTTAATTCTAGAATAGAATTTAAAATTCTTCTTCTTACTTATAAGGTTTTGAATAATCAGGTCCCATCTTATCTTAGGGACCTCGTAGTACCATATCACCCCAATAGAGCGCTTCGCTCTCAGACCGCAGGCTTACTTGTAGTTCCTAGGGTTTGTAAGAGTAGAATGGGAGGCAGAGCCTTCAGCTTTCAGGCTCCTCTCCTGTGGAACCAGCTCCCAATTCAGATCAGGGAGACAGACACCCTCTCTACTTTTAAGATTAGGCTTAAAACTTTCCTTTTTGCTAAAGCTTATAATTAGGGCTGGATCAGGTGACCCTGAACCATCCCTTAGTTATGCTGCTATAGACGTAGACTGCTGGGGGGTTCCCATGATGCACTGTTTCTTTCTCTTTTTGCTCTGTATGCACCACTCTGCATTTAATCATTAGTGATCGATCTCTGCTCCCCTCCACAGCATGTCTTTCTCCTGGTTCTTTCCCTCAGCCCCAACCAGTCCCAGCAGAAGACTGCCCCTCCCTGAGCCTGGTTCTGCTGGAGGTTTCTTCCTGTTAAAAGGGAGTTTTTCCTTCCCACTGTAGCCAAGTGCTTGCTCACAGGGGGTCGTTTTGACCGTTGGGGTTTTACATAATTATTGTATGGCCTTGCCTTACAATATAAAGCGCCTTGGGGCAACTGTTTGTTGTGATTTGGCGCTATATAAAAAAATTGATTGATTGATTGATTGATTGACATGATTTGGAAACACACACACCTGTCTACATATAAGGTCCCACAGCTCACAGTGCATGTGAGAGCACAAACCAAGCATGAAGTCAATGCAATTGTCTGTAGACCTCCGAGACAGCATTGTCTCAAGGCACAAATCTGGGGAAGGGAACAGAAACATTTCTGCTGCTTTGAAGGTCCCAGTGAGCACAGTGGCTTCCATCATCTGTAAATGGAAGTTCAGATCCACTAGGACTCTTCCTAGAGCTGGCCATCTGTCTAAACTGAGCGATCGGGGGAGAATGACCTTAGTCAGGGAGGTGACTAAGAACCCAATGGTCACTCTGTCAGAACTCCAACATTCCTCTGTGGAGAGAAGAGAACCTTCCAAAAGGACAACCATCTCTGCAGCAATCCACCAATCAGGCCTGTATGTAGAGGGGCCAGACAGAAGCCACTCCTTAGTAAAAGTCACATGGCAGCCTGCCTGGAGTTTGCCAAAAGGCACCTCAGAGGACTCTCAAACCATCAGAAACAAAATTCTCTTGTTCAACTCTTTGGTGTGAATGCCAGTGGTCATGTTTGGAAGAAACCAGGCACCATCCCTACAGTGAAGCATGGTGGTGGCAGCATCATGCTATAGGGATGTTTTTTGGCAGCAGGAACTGGGAAATTAGTCAGAGTTGAGGAAAAGATGAATGCAGCAATGTAGAGAGACATTCTGGATGAAACCCTGCTCTAGAGCACTCTTGACCTCAGACTGGAGCATTGTCCTTCAGCAGGACAATGACTCTAAGCACACACCCAAGATATCAAAGGTGTGGCTTCAGGACAACTCTGTGAATGTCCTTGAGTGGTCCAGCCAGAGCCCAGACCTGAATCCAATTGAACATCTCTGGAGATATCTGAAAATGGCTGTGCAACGATGCTCCCCATCCAACCTGAAGACTTGAGGCTGTAGTTGCTGCCAAAGCTGCGTCAACAAAGTATTGAGAGCAAAGGGTGTGAATATGTACATGTGATAATAGTTTTTTTTTTCATAAATTTGAGAAAAAAAAATCATTTTGTTATTATGAGGTGTTGTGAGTAGAATTCTGATGGAAAAATTAATTTACTCAATTTTGGAATGAGGCTGTAACATAAAATGTGTAAAGTGAAGCGCTATGAATGCTTTCCGGATGCACTGTATTAATGTCAAATCTTAAAATGTCTGTAATTGTGATTACATTAATTATTTTTGATAGCTGTATTGAATGGTTATGGTTCCTAAAATGGACCAAAACACCCTTGTGATCCCAATATGAGGCAGTGTTTTTACTTTGAAATACAACTAAATAAATGGGGTCTGCATAGATTCATGGGTGGATATTAATGGGTGGACTTTTTGGCCAAATGAGGCCTTGTGAAAGATTTGCTGTTTTTCCAGAGTCCACTAGAGGGCGGTCTGTTTTCACAAAATGGTTCAAAACAAACTGCAGTGCAGTGTGTACCAGCATCCAGTTTGTCTCTTGTGTGAGGCTGGATGCCTTGTTTCTATTGGCTGAAAAGCACCGTGCATGCAATTCAAAATAATATGTTTTTTGAATGAAGCCCAAACAACACTCGATGTGAAAAGGACTTAAGATAGAAGGAGTGATGCTAAAATAATAGCTGTCATTTTAGCTTGCTAATATTAGCAAGCTAAAATGCTGCATAACTACCATCTGGTAGCGGAGGAGAACAAGTTGTGAACTAGTGGATCTTGTTGTATTTATTATTATAGAGAAGACTAGTTTTTGATGATTGCTTTCCACTTGTGTGTGGAGTGCAACAATCCAATATTTGAACCAGTTTTTTTAGATGCTTCAGTTAAAATTTTAAAAGCATTGACAGATCTAAGTGTTGTAAAGCTTTGCCAGTTCTTCAGCCTTCCTCTGACAGATTCAAACAGAAAAGGTGAACATTTAAGGCTGTGCCAGTGCTGCAATCTATCCTTTTCATTCTCTCAAAAAAATAAAATAAAGAAAACATATGAGACTCTAGCAACTCTCAGATCGGATTTTGTACTTACTGTATTTCTTTTCTTCTATTATTCCTTTCTATCACAGCAGATTGTTTGCCTGCTGGCTGAATGAGAAATCAATTCTTGTGTGAAAAAAGTCAAAATAAACAAGATTTCCCAAAATGACATATAGGGCGAAACACAGAGAAAGATCACAAATGTGAGAAATTCATTCAGTTCATCCCAAATATGACTTCAGAAAAATCTTACGAAGCTGCTCCATCCTCTTTTTAATTCAAAATAACAGGATGGATGTCATCTTAAAGTGATACACATAAAGAGTAAATCAGATGTCAGACATGGTAGAGTTCTGCGCCATTTTACACGGTAACTGGTCAAGTTACAACTTTGCACACCTCTGCTGAATTCCCCAAGCAGCTCTGAACTGGCAGCATTTAGTGCCAAATCCTCATAGCCGGTACACCTCAGGTTGCCCCACCCGACCTGCCCCAGACTGTTGGGAACTGAGGCAGATCTGGCACAGGTCCGGCACAACTCAATGTAACTCCAGGCAAACTCTTTATCGTGGAGTAAGTCTTTCTGTGAAAATTTGTCGCAAATTTGCACCAAGCCTGTACCAGGCCACCTTGAGACGGCCACGAGGTGGCCAACACGGCCATAAGTCTGGCCAAATGCCTGAAAATTTTGAACATGCTCAAAACTGGCACAGGTTTAATGGACCTTTGCTGATGTGTGTTAATCTTTGTTAAGTAGCAGATTGCAAAGCTCCCACCTGGACATACAAAAGCCATCTCGAGGTGCTGCTCGGGAAACCTGGTTGAGGTCACCACCTTACCTGCTCCATGAACAACTACAGTTGCAACAGTGACAAGGAAACACATCCTTTTAAGACAAAGAAACCCCAAGCAGGCCAGCTTTGGAGGAGTGGCCATCTGCTATGACCATTCTATGAAGATAGAAAGCACAAAACAAGATTAACAATACAAGCAATGACTTTGAACAGTTTCAAATGAGACAGCCAAATATAGTATAATTGAAGGATAACACAAACAAATACAGAATAGTGAGATGTAGGTCAGAGTCTCAGAGAAGAAGTGTGTGTTGAGTCTGTGTATTTGTACCTCTGGTCTGAATCTCACAAGGGGAAAAACACACAGTTCTCTTATTGTTGACACTCACACAAACTATAGGGACTGCAGCCAAAGTGACCAAAAAGCTGTTAAGGTTATCCAGCCCAGTCCAGCTTTATTTATGGAGCACTTTAAAAAAAACTGTAGTGTTTAACAAAGTGCTGTACAGCAGATAAACAAAGCAATAAAACAAACAAAAGATGAAGAAAGAGAGATATTGCACAAAAAGGCACCACTGTCACTCTAAGTTAAAAGCCAAGCAACAAAACTGCATTTTCAATTGAGATTTTAAAACAGGCAATGTGGGTGCCAACCTAATATATATAGAGAGTGAGCTCATTCCAAATTCTGAGAGCTATAACAGAGAAAGTGTGGTCGGCTCTAGTTTTTAGTCGGGATGACATAGATCGGCTGATCCATAGACTTTAGCAACTTTGATGGCACACAAGGCTTCAATAGGTTAGCTATGTAGGTCAGCGCTAACCCATTAGGGGACTTAAAAACAAACAATAACAATATCTTCAAATATATTCAAAAAGCCAGTGTGGGGAGACAAGGATAACTGGGCTTTATGTATGGCTGCAGAGGGTCCAGGTCCAACATAGAGAGGAAGAGCACAGACACCAATCGGTCTGAAGAGCATGACCTCTGTTTTACTTCCATTCAAATTTAAAAAGTTTACGGCTATCCATGCTTTGATATCTTTAAGACACTCCAATAGTGGTGTAAGGGAGTTGACATAATTTCTTATTATGGGAAGGTAAATTTGGGAGGTGTCTGCATAAAAATGGTGAGATAGGCTGTGTTTTTAAAAAGTCAAACGCAAAGGGAGGAGCTACAGGGAGAAGAGGATTGGGCTAAGAATCGAACCTTGGGGGACTCCACATGAGAGACAGGCAGATGATGCACAGAGTCAGAGAGGTGGACTGAGAAGGTTCTCTGAGATAAATAGGATCTAAACTACTCAAAAGGCACATGTGGTGCCCACGAAATGGTCTAAGCCGGAAATGAGAATAGTGTACTGTGCTAAATGTACAAGAAAAGCAGAATCCCCCAAAAATACCTGGAATACCTCCAGAATGCTTTCAGCATCTAAAAGGATTGTAGTTGCAAAGATCCTGTCTTTAAATAAAAGGTAACTTTTTGAAATAGGTCCTGTAAGAGTGTTCCATGATGCATAACACAAAATGGCTGACACACATCCAAAATGTCCTTGTAACTATCTGATCTTAACCTAAGTGCTTTTCAAAATGGCTGACGCAAAAAATGTCCTTGTATTTGGTAAAACTATCTGATCTTTTTATAGATATTTAAATTGATGAAACCAATCAGCATGTTGGAGCACTCTGTTTTATAGCGTGACACTACATTACAGACATAAACACACACTATATGATTTTTACATAAGAACCTTGAATGCAACGTGAACAGACGCCCACCTATTTTCACCTCGCTTTGCAACCATCTCACATAGACACTGATTCAAGCCAGGTTAAGGACCGTCCATATGGGCGTGGCTTAGGCTGAAGGAACAAAAGGTAGCGTAGAGTGGAAATCTGGGTTCTTTGTTCCAGGTGTTTGCATGCGACCTGGTGAAAAGATCCCAGCGCTGAGATGATTTCCTGTATCAGTCTAACAACTCTTTACAATACAACATCTAAACTTTGAAGTCCATTTCCTGTCCAATTCTTGGAAGATCACTCACCGTGATAAAAAGAGCCTAAAAGAGCCTCCCTAAAATTAGGGAGAAAAAAAATGAGGCATCCACCTTCCTTTTCGTAATTAGTGGACGTTCCACTGCATGTTTGAAATTAAGTAGACACGACACCTGAGGTAAGTCTGCAGTTTCTAAGAGCCTGAATATTGGTCCAGTAGTCTCTCAGTCCTCTATTAAAAGAAAAGTGATTTATCCATGGTTCGGATTTAGGTTTTGGACACAAAGCTTTAATTACTATCCAAAAGTTACAGGTATAGAGAAATGAAGAGGAATGAGGTTATAGATAAATGTTCCAAAGTTCACAGTCCTGCTGATTCAAAGAGAGGTTTACAAGCAAGCATTTGACATTTTAAACTGTACATCATAGTTGCTCTGAGGATTGATGTGAAACCATAATAAAGTCCTTATTTTTTATGGTTACATAATTGATGCAGTTCATAAATCAACTGTGTCCTTATCTGATGTTCTCTGCGTGCTGGTGGTCTCAGTGGTACATTGTTCTGACCCACTGTGACATTCACTCTGATATTGACAGAAGAGGCTCACAGCGGGATTAGTGCTTCTATTTCCTGACAAATGTTTGCTCTGACAAATTCTTACAGTTCCTGGAGGCATAGCACCGGAGTCGCTCACCTTCACACCGCTGGATGACATGATCTTTTTAAAGTGGGAAGAGCCTGTTGAACCCAATGGTCTTATTACTCAGTATGAGGTGAGCTGCTGAGGACTGTTTGCTGAATTTATTAAAGGGATCACATTACCCTTTCAACTAAATTAATATACTGTATTATTTGTTGTGTAAGTGCATTAAAACAGCCATTAAAACCTTTTTTTTTTTTTTTTTTAGTTCTGTAAAAAATTATTTCGCTCATTTCTCTGTTGCTTTAAATGGAAAGGAGCTGGTGTTTGCCATGCTCTTTGTCTGAAGTGCAGAGGGATCGGAACCAATGTTCTGAACATCTCTTTCTCCCATTTCCAATAATGTTGGCATTTTCTCACGGAGTGCAGATGCGGCCTTGGTGATATATGTCATGGGTGTATGAGTTAAGCTGTTTTTGTACCTAAATTTTGTAGTTTGTATGTGCACAACACAGATTGTCCAAAGTGAACCTGAACTACACTACCCACAATGCTCCCTGCGTTGGCCGGTCAATCACATTTTACGCTTAATAATGACGTCATCAGCAAGCGACGGGCAGCCAGTCTGCTCAGTGGCTACAAACACAAAACAAATGGACTAAAATGATTTAGGGTTTACAAACATTTTTGACCATTAAACTTTACCAGCAAAGAAAATGTTATCAGAACTAAATTTATTGGAAGATATTTGGTCAGATGATGGTTTTAAAACTTATCTGAAAAGCTAATCTGATAGCAAAAACATTATCTTAGATAATTATCTGCTATCGGATTAGCTGAACTGTGCCCACCACTGACCATGACTAATTACAACAAGGTCATCTAATCTAATCTAATTCGATCTTTGTCTCAAATGAGCTGTTTACACAAAGGGATATCACCTCCTAAAAACTTGGATTTCACTTTTAAACAATGCTCTTAAACAGCTACTTTTGAGTGTTTTTTAAGAGCTACGGGACGTCTTGCTGACTTTGTAGGACTGATTTAAGCACTATAGCAAAAACATTCATGCTTCTGTTCTTCTATTCTTCTGTCCATAGCCTTCATAATGCATTAGTTAGAAAATCATATGAAAATCACAATACTTTCTGAAAACCCCCATTTGGATGTGTGACAATTGAACAGTGCCAACACTAATCAAGTATAGTCATAAATACCACAAACCCACACCAGCAATTTGCACAGTTGTTTTGGGAGGAGTTAAGACGGCCATAACGTTTAAAACCCGCAGCCAAGCCACACAAACCAGTGTTGGCCTGCGAGCATTAGTTTGTTCAGTAATTCTGTGATGTGGGCACGTTTTAGCTTCATCCCCCCCCTCAGGTCCTGCAGGTCTGCTGAATAATTGACAGACCAAAATGCTCCCATTCTGTGTATTAGTCCGCAATGTGAAAATACGTTTGTCACTGTTGGCTAAGCCATTTTATTTACCTCCTACTGAGACTGGCACAGCACAGATGCATTTAATTACCTCGCCATTATGTTTTTAATTTCATGTTTGCACACGGAGTGTTGTTCCTACATGATTTAAAATAGCAGGAGCGATTTATTTGCCTGGTGCATGCGATCATTTGTGCTCTGTCATACACTGATAAACCATGTGTGTTTTGAGCTGCAGGCTTTTCATTTGTCTGGATAATGACTTTGTAGGTTTGCTGCACGCCCTCTATGAGGTCGTGCACGGACAGTGTTTAGGTCTCACTACCTTATCCTCACGCCTTCTTCCCTTTGCCTCGCAAAGCAATGTCGCCTGAAGGATATTCTCAAATGGATTTGTGGTTTGACATACAAAGTGGACGCCGAGTAGGATTCAGACTCTGTTGTGTGTCGATGGCCCTCAATGGAGAAATCCTTTTCATTATGCTCAGATTAAGCTTGCCTGAGTCCAGCGACGGTCACGCTGCCCTGGTGCGCTGCCATGCACCAAACAAAGAGATCGCTCTGTATTTGGTCTTTGGGTGGCTTATAATTCTCTCATCACAGTAAGTAGTCACGGGCATAAATGAAGCTGCTCTTATATTAATCAGCAAAGCTCTTTCCTTGAGTGGAATGTTCAGTGTGTGTGGTATAATACATGCACGTGAGCCCACTCAAAGAGGACTGAGTGGATTTTTGCCCAGTAGGTTGTAGTATGCCAACCCGTGACTAATTACAACAAGGTCATCTAATTTCGATCTTTGCCTCAAATGAGTTGTTTACACAAAGGGATATCACCTCCTAAAAACTTGGATTTCACTTTTAATGATGCTCTTAAACAGCTACGTTTGAGTGTTTTTTAAGAGCTAAGTCATGCTCACTTAGCAGGACTGATTTAAGCACTTGAGCAAAAAAAACCAAACCAAACAAATTCACTCTTCTGTTCTTCTATTCTTCTGTCCATAGCTTTCATAATGCATTAGATAGAAAACCATTTGCAAATCACAATACTTTCTGAAAAACCCCTGTTTGGATGTGTGACAATTAAACAGTGCCAACACTAATCAAGTATAGTCTCGTTAACCGCAAACCCACACCAGCAATTTGCACAGTTGTTTTGGAAAGCGAAATTAATTTTGTGTGAAAAGAATCATATTTGCCAAACATTAGATATTATGCTGGTGTCAAGGCCATTTGGAGTATTGTGCTCAGTTATTATTCTTCATACCTTTATTTAAAGAACTTAACACTGTTTTGTTTGACTTGTCATCCCTAAACAGATCAGCTACCAGAGTATTGAGTCATCTGATCCAAGCATCAATGTCCCAGGACCCAGAAGAACAGTGTCCAAGCTGAAAAACGAGACCTACCACATGTTCTCCAACCTCCACCCTGGAACTACCTACCTAATCTCCGTCCGCGCCCGTACAGCCAAGGGCTTTGGCCAGACGGCCCTCACCGAAATCACAACCAACATCTCAGGTAGAGCATAGCATGTGCAAAGTCGAAAAAGGAGCAAGCACAGCCGCTTCCTGCGACTTCGCTGCCGTTCACTCGTGAAGGATGCGAGTACAACAGCAGTGTTCGCCTGCTGCGTGCTATAATTAGGATCCAGGTTTTCTCTTCTTTTTTGACCTCAGAGGTAGAGCTGCCGTTCCCAGAGTGTAAGCGCTGTTTTCTCTCGCCTCTCCAAACGAGCGACACGCTGTCAACTTGCGCTCCTCAAAACATAAATTAACTCATAAGAAGCAGAGAAATCCTGCAGTGGGGACACTGCTGCATGTAGCATGAAAAGAAAAATGCAGTGCATTGTGGGCACCAGGATGTCACTTCTGAGAGTCTCAGAGCTTATTACTGCTGATAGAAACCTCACCGTGGTGTTTCTATTTTCTTTTTAATGATGCATTTGGGCTTGTTAAGGGATGGGATTACATCTCTTAGGAACTGGCAGCGTAGCCTTTGTACTACCTCTACGCGCTCACGCGTTTACTCGCTCTGTCTCCATCTCTTTTCCGAGAAAGGCCGGTTTGCTTAATTATAGATTTACTGCACGTCCGCTGCTTACTGGCTTTGTTTCAGACACACAGCTGGCACGAAGCCACACCGCAGATAGTCCAAAAGTCTTTGCTAATCATCTTCAACCTCGTGCACTGGCCCACGGTGCAGAACGTTCACTTACACAGAGTGTCTCTCAAATACGCGCTGACAGCTAGCAAACACTGAACACCTTCAACAGCTACCGCTGTCAGCATCTTGAAACCGATCCCACTTCACACATTCTCTCGTTCACACATTGCCCACTGTTGTGCTTGATGAACAATGATCCTTCAAACTGACTGTATCAGGCAGCAAACATCAAACCCCCTTTTAGTCGTACAAACTGCAATAGACGCTCGGCGTCAACAAATGCAGACTCAGTTATCCCTTAATGCCTCACCTTAATTGATGTTAGCGCTTTCCGCTGCACAATGACAGAACTGCTTTTTAATATGATAATCGTTGTTTCCTCATGAATAGCTTGCACCGCTTCCCCTCGCTAATTGACGACTGATATTGAAGAGAAATGCACCACGGTATCCCCAGGGGAGGAGCACAGCATTGGACAAATTCTTTTCTATTCAGTTTATCCTCACTCCCATGATTCGTAATTGGACTCGTATCTTAGAAGGGAAATATGAGGATGTGGATGTTGTGTATAATCATAATGTTAGCCATTTATGCAGAGAAAATGATGTGTTTTTGCACAAATTAAATGGTCCATCTGTTTCCCAAGAATCTGAGGGGCTGAACATGTTTGTGTAGAAACACAAAGATGGTGCAACTGTCTTTGCTGTGATTTAAGGAGCCTAAATTACACTTTAATGTGCAAAGAAAACTGTGTATTTGTGTCCTCACAGCACCCACATTTGACTATGGCGATATGCCGTCTCCCCTGAGCGAGACAGAGAGCACCATTACTGTGCTACTGCGTCCGGCACAAGGGAGAGGAGCACCCGTTAGGTAAGAATGTAAAGAAGTATCAAATAGTTTCTAAAATAAATGCAGAAATCAAAAGTGTCAAAAGCCATTGCCATTTTGTATAAAGCACAAGACTTCCTCTCCCAACACTCATTAGTTACCTTATATCATTCATTACTTCTCCGTACACAACCTATTGTATTGGAGTTTGGGGAACCACCTACAAAACTAATACAAATCCAGTATTTTTGCTACAAAAGAAAGTTCTAAGAATTATTAGTAATAAACCATATCATGAGCCAACAAATCCATTGTTTGTCTTTTTACACATTTTAAAAATTTGGGATCTGATTGTAGCTGTGGAGTTGCGTCAGGAAGGGCATCTGGTGTAAAACTTGTGCCAGTTCAACATGCAGATCCACCTTGGATTTGCTGTGGCGACCCCAAGTACAAAAAACAAGGGAGCAGCCGAAGGGATTTACATTGATTGTAGCATAATGCAAATTATTTTTAACGCAAAAAATAAACTTTTACCACAACATGTCCAGGACACCTGTTCAAAATGAGGGAGTCCAGTTATAATTTGCGAGGAACATTATTATTTCAAAGATCAAAGATTCAGACTACTGTAAAAAGTCATTGTGTTTCTGTTGAAGGTATTAATATTTGGAATAAGTGCCTGGTTAACATAAAATCACTCGGTAACTGGTTGGCTTTAAAAGGCTCCCCAAATAATTATTTAATTACTTGTTATAGTGTGACGAATTAGGTTTATTGATTTCATTTTGTTTTTGGGTGTACTGCTGTTTGCATGTTTGTGTTTTGACATTTTAGTTCAGTGACGAATTTATATTTTGTATTTGTTATCATGGGTATATGTATATTTTTATATACATGTAACCATATATACACATATACAGGGTGTCATAAACAGGAAGTGCCAATTTTCAAATCCACAGTAAAACAGGAAATGTTCAAATTTCAAACACTTCCTGGATTGACAGACGAGATCCCATGGAATCTCGCAGGAACTCAGTGTCAAGCTCACACTCAAACAGGAAGTGCCAATTTATCAGTCACAGTGAAACAGGAAATGTTCAAATGTCAAACACTTCCTGGCATGGGTGGAACTAGAGCGGAGGCCGGAGTTTCACTGGATTCTCCTGAAACTGATTGGACACAGATGATTGACATGTCACGGCACCACACGTCTGGTTTAAAGACCTGCATTTTCAAATCAATGAGTCAAATTGACTGCTAGGTTCCTCCTGTCCAGTAGTTTGTGCTGTGTACCACAAAAATTTGAATTGAACACGTCGTTTGAACTATGGACTTCTAATCACACCAAACTTATATTGGTCAGTAAACGACTGTATTTTATGCCAGAAATGAGGTCCAGGTTGTTAAAAGCAGCATTTCTCCTTTAATTCGGGTGGCTTATTATTGTTGGCTTATTAGTGCAGCAGATAACTGAAACAATCCTTCAAATGGTGATACAAGCATCAAATTCAGCACAAATACAGCTGGAGCAAAATTAATGGAGCAACTTTAACTTTTGACCCCTGTACAAACTGAAACTGACCTTTATCATCAGTCTTGCTGCTTTACCTCATAACTCCATAACATTCAGTCACAGATTGTTCAAACTATACCTTTTTTGGAATCTTTATGATCAGTCCAATAATGTGGTGTGGTTTTCTATATGATTAATATCACTTTGAGCAGATGAAATCAGTTAATCAGTGAAATCACCTGGTGGAATCAGTGGCTGCAAAGAAAATCTGCACCCTCTTGGCCCTTTCTGGAACAAGTTGCCACCCCTGATTTTGACCCCTGTGTAATTCTTCAGTTGACCCCTACCTGGCTGCCTCTTGAAAATTCAAGTGGCCAATCAGTTTTTTTTTTAAAGAGTTAATGTCTATGGATTATTTGTGCCAAATTTGATGTTTGTATCACCATTTGCAGGATTCCACTCTAAATATTCTCTTATTTGCTGCACTATATATGAGATGTAAGATGCTGCTCCTCAGTGTTTCTCAATTGCCCTCAAAAGTATTGGAACACTTGGTATTTCACACATTTTAATTTGTTTATTCCATTTCAAATACATTTTTTTTTCTAAAATTATCTTCCTTAACTCAAACTAAAAGCAAATCTCTACAACTTGATTTAAATGAATTAAAAATATAAAATCCAGCTTCCTGATGAAGTGGTGTAGACGAGGGTTTTCTTAAAAAGAAGACCTGAAAGTTCAGCTACAATTTGACAGAAAGTACATTTGAGATGAAAGCCTAGATTTGATGTTTTGGTGAACAAAACTTTAGTATTTCTTCATAATTGTTGTAAATAAAGTCCAAGACATATTCAGTGACTTGGAAATGTTCGGTTTCATCCCCTGACTTGTCTAAAGAAAACTGGCAATAAAAGTGATTATTATTTACAGGTTTTATCAAGTTTTACAGATTTGCTTTCAGTTTGAGTTTGAGGAAGATAATTTTAGAAATTTTTATTCTTTATTTTATTTTATTTATTTATTTTTGTATTTCTTGTATTTCAAATGGCATAAATAAATTAAAATGTGTGAAATTCCAAGTGTTCCAATACTTTTAGAGGGGACAGTAACCTAACCTTATGATGAGTGCAAAATGAGTGTGGTATTATTACTGTTTTGTTTAAGAATGTTTAATTTTCACTGTTGCTGCACTTTGTGTCAAATCATAGTCATATCGTTTATCATATTGATATGACAATTCAGTAAGGTCTATCTTCTATTATACATTCCAAATCTAAGGTGGAACTCTACTCGTGTTTACTAAGGTAGACCGAAATATCTTAAAAAAAAAAGAAAAAAAAAAGAGTAGAGCCACTTAGGTACCTGGTCTTGAGAACCAAGGATGGTCGGTTGAAAAGCTTTTTTTATCCCATGGGAACTCTCCCTACCCACGTAAGCGGCTCAAGAATATGGACAGCATGTATATATGTGACATTTACATGACAATTTATGACAATATTGAGATATGATAATTTGGCGATATTGTACAGCCCTACTGTCAACTAGCTGAAAACGTTGAACATTAATTTACATCTACATTAAAAAAAAATGCTTAAAGTGGCAGGGGGTTAAGAGGGCTGTAATTGGGGTTGGGGTGGGGGGTCAGCTGTAAAGCAAAAAAAGAAAAATACTTAAAAAGGTGGGGAGTATGGGGGGCAGAGCCCCTCCAGAAGCTGAAAGGCAAAATAAGGAAAATGCTTAAAGGCGGGGGACTGAAAGGTTTTAGTCATGCTCATGCTCTCAAGAGCCATTCTACGAAAAAAGTCTGAAGGACCTAAAGGACATGGTTAGATGGCGAGGAGCTTTTCCGGGCATATGAAAAGCAAATAAAGAGAAATGCTTAAAAAGACGGGGGGGGGGAGAAGCGGAAAGGTTTTTGCCATGCTAATGCTCTGCTGAAGTATTTACTCAAAATACAGTCTGAAGGACCTAAATGACATGATGAGATACTGACTATCTTCGCTCATTCATGTCCGCGACATATACATATTATACATATGTATACATTACATAAGCTTTTGTTTCTGCCTACACCCTTTGGGCACATGGGTGTGTTGTTGGATTGTTTTCTTTGTAAGTTTACTTTATTTTCAGTCTGTGTGTGCTGAATAAATAAATAAATCAATGAATTCATTCATTCATTCATTCATTCATTCAAATGCATCAATTTTGTATAATGGGAATAGTTTATAAAGGCCTTGGTGACAAGTTTGACATTTTTGTACCCAGTGACACTCCAAGCTATGACAGAACCCAATTGCATCATGTGCTGATCAACAGAGGTTTTGTAAAAAACAACAAAAAAGAATTCTAATAATGTCAAATGTAAGCACAACAAAGTAATGGCAAACATACACTCAACAAAAATATAAACGCAACACTTTTGGTTTTGCTCCCATTTTGTATGAGATGAACTCAAAGATCTAAAACTTTTTCCACATACACAATATCACCATTTCCCTCAAATATTGTTCACAAACCAGTCTAAATCTGTGATAGTGAGCACTTCTCCTTTGCTGAGATAATCCATCCCACCTCACAGGTGTGCCATACCAAGATGCTGATTAGACACCATGATTAGATGAGAGCTCCCGGAGCAAATATTGATACTTTTGAACAAGTAATTATGGGAATGTACAACAAAATAAATAAGAATTTACATTTATTTATCTGTGGTGATTTTAATATCGATTTTCTAAATCCTCACAATCATCCACAAACCACTTCATTTATAAATTCTTTATATTGTTTGGGAGTATTTCCGACCATCATTCATCCAAGTAGAATAACTGTGAATTCAACAACCCTTATTGACAATATTTTAACTAATGTCATATCTGGTAATCTCAGTGCGGGATTGCTGGTAAATGATATTAGTGATCACCTGCCAGTATTTACTGTTTTTGCATCACATGATCGAGTGTTTCAAAAGGATTGTAATAGATTGAGTAGAAATGTCACACCAATAACTGTTGATAATTTAAGGGTGGATTTATTATGCCAGAATTGGAATGATGTTTATGTTGATGATGTTGATGAATCTTATGATGGTTTTATTTCTATCATTTCTAAGTTATACGATAAACACTGTCCTCTTGTTAACAAGATATATACTAACCGATACAGCAATAAACCATGGATAACCAAGGGTCTTCAGAGGGCATGTAAAAAGAAGAACTTACTGTATAAACAATTTATAAAATCGAGATCAAAGGAAGCTGAAAGTAAATATAAAATATATAAGAATAAATTAATTCATATTATGAGATTTAGTAAGAAAAGATATTATAGTGACTTACTTGTTAAAAATAAGAATAATATAAAAAATACATGGAATATTTTAAATGAAGTAATAAAAAAGAACAAAAATGGTAGAGATTATCCTTCTTTTTTTCTTTCCAATAATACTGTGATAGAAGATAATGAGACTATTGCTGACCATTTTAATGAATATTTTGTCAATGTAGGTAAAACTCTTGCCAGTAATATTGATTCATTGAGCGTTAAATCTTTTGAAAATAAGATAACATTTAATAAATCTGTGTCAATGTTTGTTGGTGGAACAAATGAAAAAGAAATAATTGATCTGGTGCAGAATTGTAAAAGTAAGAAATCAAAGGACTTCAATAATTTGGATATGGCTTTGTTGAAAAAAATCATTGATTGTATAGTAAAACCTTTCACTTATATTTGTAATATATCATTAAGTTTTGGTAAATTCCCTTCACAGATGAAGATAGCCAAAGTAATACCTTTGTTTAAAACTGGTGACAAACACACTTTTTCAAATTATAGACCTATTTCACTTTTACCCCAATTTTCTAAAATACTAGAAAAAAGTTTTGTAAAAAGACTGGATAATTACTTACTAAAGTATGAGATACTCTGTGAAGAACAATATGGATTTAGAAAATCTAGGACTACTTCACATGCATTGATGGATTTCGTGGAAAATATAGCGACTGCAGTCGATAACAAGCAATATACAGTAGGTATTTTTTTTGATTTACAGAAAGCGTTTGACACTGTAAATCATGAAATATTGCTAACTAAATTACAGAAATATGGAATCAGAGGATTAGCATATGACTGGATAAATAGTTATTTACATGGTCGGTATCAGTATGTTCAATACAATAACATTGATTCCGAACTTCGGGAAATTACGTGTGGGGTGCCCCAGGGTTCGGTCTTAGGTCCTTTGTTATTTATTTTATATATAAATGATATATGTTATGTGTCACGGGTACTGAGGTGTGTTCTTTTTGCAGATGACACAACTGTGTTTTGCAGTGGTGATAATCTTGAACAGCTTCTTGACACGGTGGTAAACGAACTGGATAAATTTAAGGCTTGGTTTGATGCTAATAAATTGTCACTTCATCTTGGGAAAACCAAATGTATGATTTTTGGAAATAAATTTGTGCCTAAATGTAAAAGTGTAACCATTAACAATATGGAAATACAGATAGTAACTGAGAACAAATTTCTAGGTGTTATAATTGACAATAAACTCAGCTGGAAACCTCATATAAATTATATAAAATTTAAAATGTCAAAATCTATCGCTATCATGTACAGGGTCAAGGACATATTGTCCCAGGATGGGCTACTTAGATTATATTATTCTTTAATTGTACCATATATGACATATTGTATCGAACTCTGGGGTAATACTTACAAATCAAATACCAATCATGTATTTCTTTTACAAAAACATGCTATCAGAATCATCTGTAATAAACCTTATCTTGAGCCAACGCATTCTGTGTTTATGATTTTAAATTTACTGAAATTTAGAGATTTAGTGGATTATATCACCATACAAACTTTGTACAAAGCTAATAACCAGGCCTTGCCACTTTATGTCCAGAGCCTGTTCAAGATCAGGAAATCTGAATACAGTTTACGAGGATGCATGGTTTTTAAGAAGCCTCCCGTACGTACTAATGTCAAGGATTTTTGTGTTTCAGTTAAAGGGTTGAAGATTTGGAACAAATGTCCTGTGGAAATTAGAGTATGTAGTTCTTTTGTCTGTTTTAAGAAACATTATAAGAAATTAATAATTTCTGGATATAAAGAAAATCATAATAAAAAAAAAAGATGTATAAATTTGTGGATGTATGTATTTAATTTGCTTATTTGTATATATAGGAGTCTGAGCATAAGTGTAATTATATGTTGGACTTGGACTTTTGGGATGGGGTATGAGGGGTGGGTAATTTATAAGCTTTGCTTCTTCCCACCCCCTTTTCAGGCACACAGTGTTTAATTTGGTCTTGTTTTTTTGATTTGTTTGATATGTTGTCTTTATGCTGCTGTGTTGTTGCTGAAATAAATTCTATTCTAATTCTAATTAGTGCACAGGTGTGCCTTAGACTGCCCACAATAAAAGGCCACTCTGAAAGGTGCAGTTTTATCACACAGCACAATGCCACAGATGTCGCAAGATTTGAGGGAGCGTGCAATTGGCATGCTGACAGCAGGAATGTCAACCAGAGCTGTTGCTCGTGTATTGAGTGTTCATTTCTCTACCATAAGCCGTCTCCAAAGACGTTTCAGAGAATTTGGCAGTACATCCAACCAGCCTCACAACCGCAGACCACGTGTAACCACACCAGCCCAGGACCTCCACATCCAGCATGTTCACCTCCAAGATCGTCTGAGACCAGCCACTCGGAAAGCTGCTGAAACCATCGGTTTGCATAACCAAAGAATTTCTGCACAAACTGTCAGAAACCGTCTCAGGGAAGCTCATCTGCATGCTCGTCGTCCTCATCGGGGTCTCGACCTGACTCCAGTTCATCGTTGTAACCGACTTGATTGGGCAAATGCTCACATTCGCTGGCGTTTGGCATGTTGGAGAGGTGTTCTCTTCATGGATGAATCCCGGTTCACACTGTTCAGGGCAGATGGCAGACAGCGTGTGTGGCATCGTGTGGGTGAGCGGTTTTCTGATGTCAGTGTTGTGGATCGAGTGGCCCATAGTGGCGGAGGGGTTATGGTATGGGCAGGCATCTGTTATGGATGAAGAACACAGGTGCATTTTATTGATGGCATTTTGAATGCACAGAGATACCGTGACGAGATCCTGAGGCCCATTGTTGTGCCATACATCCAAGAACATCACCTCATGTTGCAGCAGGATAATGCACGGCCCCATGTTGCAAGGATCTGTACACAATTCTTGGAAGCTGAAAATGTCCCAGTTCTTGCATGGCCGGCATACTCACCGGACATGTCACCCATTGAGCATGTTTGGGATGCTCTGGACCGGCGTATATGACAGCGTGTACCAGTTCCTGTCAATATCCAGCAACTTCGCACAGCCATTGAAGAGGAGTAGACCAACATTCCACAGGCCACAATTGACAACCTGCGAACTCAACTCTATGCGAAGGAGATGTGTTGCACTGCATGAGGCAAATGGTGGTCACACCAGATACTGACTGGTATCCCCCCCAATAAAACAAAACTGCACCTTTCAGAGTGGCCTTTTATTGTGGACAGTCTAAGGCACACCTGTGCACTAATCATGGTGTCTAATCAGCATCTTGGTATGGCACACCTGTGAGGTGGGATGGATTATCTCAGCAAAGGAGAAGTGCTCACTATCACAGATTTAGACTGGTTTGTGAACAATATTTGAGGGAAATGGTGATATTGTGTATGTGGAAAAAGTTTTAGATCTTTGAGTTCATCTCATACAAAATGGGAGCAAAACCAAAAGTGTTGCGTTTATATTTTTGTTGAGTATATAAAGACAGAAATGCAGCAGCTTAGACATAGTCCAGAATGTGTAATTTAGAGTCTTCCGTTAAGTCTCAGCTTAGTCCATAGTTCCACAGTTTCCCCACAGGCAGTACGGTGGCTTAGTGGTTAGCACTGTTGCCTCACAGCAAGAAGGTCATAGGATCTATTCCCACCTATGGCCTTTCTGTGTGGAGTTTGCCTATTCTCCTCATGTTTGTGTGAGTTCCCTCCGGGTGCTCTAGCTTCTGCCCACATCCAAAGACATGCAGGTTAGGTGAATTGGAAACTTTAAAATTGTCCAAGTCTCCCTTGTAAAAGAGATCTCAGTCTCAATCAATCAATCAATCAATCAATTTTTTTTTTATATAGCGCCAAATCACAACAAACAGTTGCCCCAAGGCGCTTTATATTGTAAGGCAAGGCCATACAATAATGATGTAAAACCCCAACGGTCAAAACGACCCCCTGTGAGCAAGCACTTGGCTACAGTGGGAAGGAAAAACTCCCTTTTAACAGGAAGAAACCTCCAGCAGAACCAGGCTCAGGGAGGGGCAGTCTTCTGCTGGGACTGGTTGGGGCTGAGGGAGAGAACCAGGAAAAAGACATGCTGTGGAGGGGAGCAGAGATCGATCACTAATGATTAAATGCAGAGTGGTGCATACAGAGCAAAAAGAGAAAGAAACAGTGCATCATGGGAACCCCCCAGCAGTCTACGTCTATAGCAGCATAACTAAGGGATGGTTCAGGGTCACCTGATCCAGCCCTAACTATAAGCTTTAGCAAAAAGGAAAGTTTTAAGCCTAATCTTAAAAGTAGAGAGGGTGTCTGTCTCCCTGATCTGAATCGGGAGCTGGTTCCACAGGAGAGGAGCCTGAAAGCTGAAGGCTCTGCCTCCCATTCTACTCTTACAAACCCTAGGAACTACAAGTAAGCCTGCAGTCTGAGAGCGAAGCGCTCTATTGGGGTGATATGGTACTACGAGGTCCCTAAGATAAGATGGGACCTGATTATTCAAAACCTTATAAGTAAGAAGAAGAATTTTAAATTCTATTCTAGAATTAACAGGAAGCCAATGAAGAGAGGCCAATATGGGTGAGATATGCTCTCTCCTTCTAGTCCCCGTCAGCACTCTAGCTGCAGCATTTTGAATTAACTGAAGGCTTTTTAGGGAACTTTTAGGACAACCTGATAATAATGAATTACAATAGTCCAGCCTAGAGGAAATAAATGCATGAATTAGTTTTTCAGCATCACTCTGAGACAAGACCTTTCTGATTTTAGAGATATTGCGTAAATGCAAAAAAGCAGTCCTACATATTTGTTTAATATGCGCTTTGAATGACATATCCTGATCAAAAATGACTCCAAGATTTCTCACAGTATTACTAGAGGTCAGGGTAATGCCATCCAGAGTAAGGATCTGGTTAGACACCATGTTTCTAAGATTTGTGGGGCCAAGTACAATAACTTCAGTTTTATCTGAGTTTAAAAGCAGGAAATTAGAGGTCATCCATGTCTTTATGTCTGTAAGACAATCCTGCAGTTTAGCTAATTGGTGTGTGTCGTCTGGCTTCATGGATAGATAAAGCTGGGTATCATCTGCGTAACAATGAAAATTTAAGCAATACCGTCTAATAATACTGCCTAAGGGAAGCATATATAAAGTGAATAAAATTGGTCCTAGCACAGAACCTTGTGGAACTCCATAATTAACTTTAGTCTGTGAAGAAGATTCCCCATTTACATGAACAAATTGTAATCTATTAGACAAATATGATTCAAACCACCGCAGCGCAGTGCCTTTAATACCTATGGCATGCTCTAATCTCTGTAATAAAATTTTATGGTCAACAGTATCAAAAGCAGCACTGAGGTCTAACAGAACAAGCACAGAGATGAGTCCACTGTCCGAGGCCATAAGAAGATCATTTGTAACCTTCACTAATGCTGTTTCTGTACTATGATGAATTCTAAAACCTGACTGAAACTCTTCAAATAGACCATTCCTCTGCAGATGATCAGTTAGCTGTTTTACAACTACCCTTTCAAGAATTTTTGAGAGAAAAGGAAGGTTGGAGATTGGCCTATAATTAGCTAAGATAGCTGGGTCAAGTGATGGCCTTTTAAGTAATGGTTCAATTACTGCCACCCTAAAAGCCTGTGGTACATAGCCAACTAACAAAGATAGATTGATCATATTTAAGATCGAAGCATTAAATAATGGTAGGGCTTCCTTGAGCAGCCTGGTAGGAATGGGGTCTAATAAACATGTTGATGGTTTGGATGAAGTAACTAATGAAAATAACTCAGACAGAACAATCGGAGAGAAAGAGTCTAACCAATGGCACTAACCTGGAAAAAAAAATGGACCTAACATGCCCCAGTCATAGAAGGATATAGGAATGAAGCACAGTCACCAGTGTTTCGCTTCATCATTAGCAACATGACAGATGCAGAACAAAGAAGAAATCAGTCAGCCAAAATGAACAGTTGACAGTAACATCCACGTCACAACAGCAAACTTAACAAAGTGTTCACCGGCAACAGAGTCTTACCCTTCATTCCCCTAACATTCCCCTAAATCTGGATATGATGAGACAGAGTCTTACTCCACCAGTAATGGCAGTAATGGAAGTTGGACAGAAAGAATGATTCATTACAAGTAAGTCTATATTAATCATTCTAAGAGAGAGAGATGAGTCTTTAATCAGAATTTAAATAACTCCACAGAATCAGACGGTTTTATCTCAGCGGACAGCCTGTTCCAATAAAGGTGCTTGGTAAGAAAAAGCTCCTTGACCTGCTGACCTTTTCTTTACCTTTGTAACACACAGTTATCTTGCATCTGGAGAGTGCACAGCACAGGTTGTACATATGGTTTAATTAGATCTGCCAGACAGTGAAGTACTAGTCCATATGGGATTTTATCTGTTAAAAATAAAACCTAAAATCTGATCTCATATCAGCGGGAAACCAACAAAGAGAAGCCACAACTGGGATAATGTAGTCAAACTTTGTTCTTCTGGCCAGAACTCGAGCAGCAGCATTTTGAACCATCTGCAGACCTCTTATGCTTGTCTGTGGTAAGCCAGAAAATAAGACATTACAAATGTAAATTTTGGATGACACAAATGCATGAATCAATGTTTCTACATCAGCCATAGACTAAATACTTTAAATCTTCACAATATCACAGAAAAAAGCATTCTTTGTAATTTCTCAAATATGTAGGTCAAAGGACAGTATCAATCAAACATCACCCTGAGATTTTTTGCCTTATGACTGTGATGAAATATACATGTGTCCACTGTTCATGTTAACTCATCAAAGTGATTTTTGTGTCTCAGGGGTCAATATCCCATCATCTCCCTTTTGTCTGAATTTAAGAGTGAGACATTACATTTGGCATCAGTTTTTCGCTGATGTCAAATCTTTGCATTAATCATTATGTAAATCTGTATGTTATCAACATATCAGTGAAAGTAAGTCCACAGAATTGCAGTATTTGTCCAAGAGGGGCTATATAAAGTGACAATAGCAGAGGGCCTAATACAGAATCTTGCAGTAGCCCAAAATTTATCAGTGAGTTTTGATGTTGTTACACAAGGCACACTAAGATCAGTTAGATTAATATGATTAATATATTAATATGATGATTAGATTAGATAGAACTATATTAATCTCTTGGGAAGACTCCCTCAGGGAAATTGAGGTTCCAACTTTGGGTAGCAGCACACAGTAGAGTATCAGAAGTAGAAATAAGAGACAATTTGATGAGAGAACCCAGCAACCAGTAAAACCAAAATAATATTCAAGTCTACCCAACGATCAACCGTATCAAACACTGCATTGACATCGACATCCAACAATAGATATTTGAATCCATTGCCAACAGAAGATCACTCACCGCTTTAGTAGGAAATGTGTCCATGAAGTGATAAGTTCTAAATGCCGACTGCACTGACGCAGAGAGATAATTATCAGCTGGATAAGACACAAAGACCTGTGAAATCACTTTTTCAAGAAATTCTGAACAGGGAAGTAGAGTCGGTGCCCATCTATAAATTTCCAGTAAACCTGGATGTAGGTTGGGTTTCTGAAGAGTAGGTTTAATAACTGTATATTTGACACACGCAGGAACAGAACTGGCTGTTACTGACAGGTTAATAATGTTCAACATAATGGGTCAAAATGAAAATCACTGGTCCTTAAACCATTTTGTTGGCAATGGATCCACAATTTGTGACAGCATACAAAACGAGATCATGTCAAAGTTGGTAAATGCCGGTTTTCTGTCAGTGTTGATGCCTACATTAGTTCCAGAATCAGTCAGTCTGACTATGACTTGATTATGCTTGTTTTTGCTAATTAATCAGAGTAATATAATCTTTTTACGGGCAATGCCGCATGTTTCTTTTCCAGTTCACCGTCATGCCAGGCAAGATGGAAAACGTATTTAGAGTTATGCCATTTATGCTCTGGACTCATACACTTATGACTGTCTTCCCCAGATTTGGATTTCCAATAAGCTGCACTGTTACATTAAATATTGAAGCATGCATGTGCGTAATGATGGCATCAAGCAGTTTTGTTGTACCACCCCAATTCCAATGAAGTTGGGATGTTGTGTGAAATGTAAATAAAAACAGAATACAATGATTTACAAATCCTCTTCAACGTATGTTCAATTGAATACACCACAAAGACAAGATATTTAATGTTCAAACTGATAGATTTTTTTGTTTTTGTGTAAATATTTGCTCATTTTTAAATGGATGCCTGCAACACGTTTTAAAAAAGCTGGGACGGTAGTAACAAAAGACTGGCGAAGTTTATGAATGCTCAAAGAACACCTGTTTGGAACATCCCACAGATGAACAGGTTAACTGGAAACAGGTGAGTGTTATGATTGGGTATAAAAGGAGCATCCCCAAAAGGCTCAGCTGTTCACAAGCAAAGATGGGGTGAGGATCACCACTTTGTGAACAAATGTGTGAAAAAATAGTCCAACAGTTTAAGGACAACGTTTCTCAACGTTCAGTTGCAAGGAATTTAGGGATTCCATCATCTACAGTCCATAATATAATCAGAAGATTCAGAGAATCTGGAGAACTTTCTACATTTAAACGGCAAGGCCGAAAACCAACATTGAATGCCCATGACCTTCGATTCCTCAGGCAGCACTGCATTAAAAACTGTCATTATTGTGTAAAGGATCTTACCACATGGGCTCAGGAACACTTCAGAAACCATTGTCAGTTAACACAGTTCGTTGCTACACCTACAAGTGAAAGTTAAAACTCTACTATGCAAAGCGAAAGCCATACATCAACAACATCCAGAAACGCCGCCGCCTTCTCTGGGTCCAAGCTCATTTGAAATGGACAGATGCAAAGTGGAAAAGTGTGCTGTGGTCTGATGAGTCCACATTTCAAATTGTTTTTGGAAATCATGGACGTCGTGTCCTCTGGACAAAAGTGGAAAAAGACCATCCAGATTGTTACCAGCGCAAAGTTCAAAAGCCAGCATCTGTGATGGTATGGGGGTGTGTTAGTGCCCATGGCATGGATAACTTACACATCTGTGATGGCACCATCAATGCTGAAAGGTACATCCAGGTTTTGGAGCAACACATGCTGCCATCCAAGCAACGTCTTTTTCAGGGACGTCCCTGCTTATTTCAGCAAGACAATGCCAATGACACGTTTTGCACATGTTACAACAGCGTTGGTTCGTAGTAAAAGAGTGCAGGTACAAGACTGGCCTGCCTGCAGTCCAGAGCTGTCACCCATTGAAAATGTGTGTCACATTATGAAGCTTAAAATACGACAACAGAGACCCCGGACTGTTGAAGCTTCAACAATTAGTGTCCTCAATTCCCAAACGCTTATTGAGTGTTGTTAGAAGGAAAGGTGATGTAACTCAGTGGCAAACATACCACTGTCCAAGCTTTTTTGAAATGTGTTGCAGGCATCCATTTCACAATGAGGAAATATTTGCACAAAAACAATAAAGTTTATCAGTTTGAACATTAAATATCTTGTCTTTGTGGTGTATTCAATTGAATACAGGTTGAAGAGGATTTGCAAATCATTGTATTCTGTTTTTATTTACATTTTACATAACGTCCCACCTTCATTGGAATTGGGGTTGTATATTTGGTTGACACTGTAAAGGTGAGCATCCACTCTGTGTCCAGCACTTACCAGGTGGTGGTTGAAGAGGAGATGGTAAAGAAAGTGAAGAGGGAGCTGGGGCTCCAGGAGTGTTTCCCACTGCCCATGTCCCATGGGGAGGCTCAAGCCCGGGGCACGCCGCACTACTACACAGCAGAACTGCCACCCAGCAGCCTTCCAGAGGCCAGTCCCTTTACTGTGGGTGACAACCACACGTATAACGGCTACTGGAATAGCCCTTTGGATCCACGCAAAAGCTACCTGGTCTACTTCCAGGCCATGAGCAACTTCCGAGGGGTGAGTGAGTGCAAACTGCAACTACAGAGTCCCACCAAGAGCACATACCTCCACCAACACTGCACACACATTGGGTATTAAGGACCTTGCCCAACAGCTGTTCCACTGTTTAACCACTAGGCCATCACCTACCCTGAAACTATGAACTTTTGGAACACCTGCGATCCAAGACTTTTTCCCCCCACTTTAAAGATTCACTAATTTTTTGCGAAAATATTGTAGAGATTAGCAATCTGCATATGCCTGATTTAAAAAAATAAATATCTGTGCACAAATCTGTATGAAAAATTATTTTTTAAATCCTGGATCCACCCCCTTAATCAAACCCACTCCAACAGTTAAAGACTTCTTCTTTAGCCCATATGCAAACATTTCACCAAGTTTCGAGAAAATTGGTTTGGCAGTTTTTGCATAATCCTGCTAACAAGGCAAACAAACAAACAGCTCTGAAAACATAACCTCTTTGGTGGAGATAATAACTGATGCAGAAAAATCTGAGGACATTTCGTCTATCTGTAGATGATGGTGTCTTCAGAGTCCTTCTGAGTCAATGTCGACTGGTGTTAATGAGTATCAGCATGTGTCACTGCTGTGGTGGATGCTGTCTGAAATGGATCACAAAGCTTGAAACAATATTTGCGCAGCACATCAGCATGTCAGATGGAAACGTATTGTGCTCACAGTGAATCTTCGTGGAAATATGAATGTATGTGCAGCACCACTTTGATTCTTGGCAAACAAAACGTGTGAGAACCAGGGAATTACTTGCCTGAATTACTTACAGCTAGTAAAGCTGTGATTAGCTGGCATTATTCAGAGTCAACAACATACTTCACTTTATCTTTCTTTTATGCTCTTGTGCTTTTTTTTCCTATTCGGCTCTGTTCCTTTCTCCTCAAGTCCTTTATACACCATTCTTTCCTAATTGTTCTTTGCTCTTCTTTTCTATCTCTGTGCACCTAAAGGAATCAGCGAAGTCCTTTTCATGACAAATTGCTGGCTTGTGTAGTAAAAGTTAACGCAAAGTGGAACAAAAAGTGGGCAAAATGGTTTTACATGCCTTCCTTTGTGTGCCCACGACAAACCTTTGTGAGTCCTTTGTGTATTAGTGCAACCTGCAGTGTTTCCAACCATTTCACATTTCTTGAGTAGACAAAATCATACCCAGAGGATGCTGCATTACCAATCCAAATTCCATTATAGGAAGAGCTCCTACTTGGGTGAAGCAATTTCTTAAGGATAATTGGACACAGGTGCAGGTGATAAGATGTGGGAAAACTGCCACTTCAGTATTCACACACGAAATTTTTCTCGACATGCTTTTCTTTCTCGATTCTGGGATGAATACATGCGACCTGAGTCAGTTTTGTATTTGAGTCCCGTCAGCAGCTGCTCAATTGGGGATCACTTTTTTTATTTTGCATGGGAAGTCTCACTGTTGACATTCCATGATCAGAGGTGGGCGGCTCATCCCCACCAGAAGCATCTTTTTCCATGCCAGTGGAGAAACACATGGAGGTAGTGCAGTGTGAGCACTTTACACAACTACACGACTAAGCATGGGATTAGATAGGGCCTGTCTATAGTGGCGGATGGGATTTGGTTTTGTTTTGCCTGGCAGAGGGCCATCATCCATGACCCACACTGAATTTAGCACAGGGCCAAATAACACAGCCAACTCTGTTTCATTCTCAGAAACTCTAACTCTAACCCTTCACATGGAGCAAAGAATTCAGTCTGTACTTACGCTACAGGACAATTCCTCTTTAAGGAATAAAATTCATGGAGTCACTGCAGAATTAAATGTTTTTTGTTTTGTTTTGCTCCGCTCCTTTTGCTTCTTCCTATTCTCTCCATTATGTTTCATGAAAATCAATTCAAATGTTTTTTATTTATTGATGGAAAAACTATATATGTATGTACAGTGCATCCGGAAAGTATTTACAGTGCTTCACTTTTTCCACATTTTGTTATGTTACAGCCTTATACCGAAATGAATATTCATTTGTTTCCTCAAAATTCTACACACAGTACCCCATAATGACAATGTAAGACAAGTTTGAGGTTGCTACAAATTTATTAAAAATTAAAAAGTAAGAAATTACATGTACATAAGTATTCACACCTTTTGCCATGAAGCCCAAAATTGAGCTCAGGTGCCTCCTGTTTCCACTGATCATCCTTGAGATGTTTCTACAGTTCAGTTGGAGTCCACTTGGGGTAAATTCAGTTGATTGGACATGATTTAGCAAGGCACACACCTGTCTACATATAAGGTCCCACAGTTGACAGTGCATGTCAGAGCTTTGAAGGTCCCAGTGAGCACAGTGGCCTCGATCATCTGTAAATGGAAGAAGTTCTGATACACCAGGACTCTTCCTAGAGCTGGCCGCCCGTTTAAACCCAACAATCAGGCGTGAAGAGCCTTAGTCTGGGAGGTGACCTAGAACCCAATGGTCACTCTGTCAGAGCTCCAGCATTCCTCTGTGGCGATACAAGAACCTTCCAGAAGGATAACCATCTCTGCAGCAATCCACTAATCAGGCCTGTATAGTCAAGTGGACAGACGAAAGCCACTCCGCAGTAAAACGCACATGGCAGACTGTCTGGAGTTTGCCAAAAGTCACCTGAAGGACTCTCAGACCACGAGAAACAAAATTCTCTGGTCTGATGAGACAAAGATTGACTCCTTTCGTGTGAATGCGAGGCATCATGTTTGGAAGAAAACAGACATCATCCCTACAGTGAAGCATGGTGGTAGCAGCATCATGCTGTGGGGATGTTTTTCAGTGGCAGGGACTGGGAGACTCGTCAGGATTGAGGGAAAGATGAATGCAGCAATGCAGCGATGAATGCAGCAATGTACAGAGACATCCTGGATGAAAACCTGCTCTTAGTTTTTCTCGGTGACGTTTCATCTTTCAGCAGGACAATGACCCTAAGCACACAGCCAAGATATCAAAGGAGTGGCTTCAGGACAACTCTCTGAATGTCCTTGAGTGGCCCAGCCAGAGCTCAGACCTGAATCTGATTGAACATCTCTGGAGAGATCTGAAAATGGCTCTGGACCGACACTCCCCATCCAAACTGATGGAGCTTGAGAGGTGCGGCAAAGAGGAACGGGCAAAACTGCCCAAAGTGCACCAAGCTTGTGGCATCTTATTAGACTTGAGGCTGTAATTGCTGCCAAAGGTGCATCAACAAAGTATTGAGAAAAATGTGTGAATACTTATGTATGTGTGATTTTAGTTTTTCATTTTTAATAAATTTGCAAAAAAGTAAAAAAAAAAAAAATTTTTTTCATGTTGTCATTAAGGGGTGTTGTGAGTAGAATTTTGAGGGAAAAATGAATTTAATATTAAAAGGAATTGTAACGCATCGTATGGAAACAGTGAGGCTGCTGTTTTGCTCTGGGTGGAGGACAGAACCTGTAGTTTAAAGCGTGTGTGTGTGTGTGTGTGTGTGTGTGTGTGTGTGTGTGTGTGTGTGTGTGTGTGTGTGTGTGTGTGTGTGTGTGTGTGTGTGTGTGTGTGCGCCATTATTTAAGTTATCAGGTTGTGAGAAATTAGGAAAAATGTACAACCCCTGGCAAAAATTATGGAATCACCGGCCTCGGAGGATGTTCATTCAGTTGTTTAATTTTGTAGAAAAAAAGCAGATCACAGACATGACACAAAACTAAAGTCATTTCAAATGGCAACTTCCTGGCTTTAAGAAACACTATAAGAAATCAGGAAAAATAATTGTGGCAGTCAGTAACGGTTACTTTTTAGACCAAGCAGAGGGAAAAAAATATGGAATCACTCAATTCTGAGGAAAAAATTATGGAATCATGAAAAACAAAAGAACGCTCCAACACATCACTAGTATTTTGTTGCACCACCTCTGGCTTTTATAACAGCTTGCAGTCTCTGAGGCATGGACTTAATGAGTGACAAACAGTACTCTTCATCAATCTGACTCCAACTTTCTCTGATTGCTGTTGCCAGATCAGCTTTGCAGGTTGGAGCCTTGTCATGGACCATTTTCTTCAACTTCCACCAAAGATTTTCAATTGGATTAAGATCCGGACTATTTGCAGACCATGACATTGACCCTATGTGTCTTTTTGCAAGGAATGTTTTCACATTTTTTGCTCTATGGCAAGATGCATTATCATCTTGAAAAATGATTTCATCATCCCCAAACATCCTTTCAATTGATGGGATAAGAAAAGTGTCCAAAATATCAACGTAAACTTGTGCATTTGTTGATGATGTAATGACAGCCATCTCCCCAGTGCCTTTACCTGACATGCAGCCCCATATCATCAATGACTGTGGAAATTTACATGTTCTCTTCAGGCAGTCATCTTTATAAATCTCATTGGAACGGCACCAAACAAAAGTTCCAGCATCATCACCTTGCCCAATGCAGATTCGAGATTCATCACTGAATATGACTTTCATCCAGTCATCCACAGTCCACGATTGCTTTTCCTTAACCCATTGTAACCTTGTTTTTTTCTGTTTAGGTGTTAATGATGGCTTTCGTTTAGCTTTTCTGTATGTAAATCCCATTTCCTTTAGGCAGATTCTTACAGTTCGGTCACAGATGTTGACTCCAGTTTCCTCCCATTCGTTCCTCATTTGTTTTGTTGTGCATTTTCGTTTTTTGAGACATATTGCTTTAAGTTTTCTGTCTTGACGCTTTGATGTCTTCCTTGGTCTTCCAGTATGTTTGCCTTTAACAACCTTCCCATGTTGTTTGTATTTGGTCCAGAGTTTAGACACAGCTGAGTGTGAACAACCAACATCTTTTGCAACATTGCATGATGATTTACCCTCTTTTAAGAGTTTGATAATGCTCTCCTTTGTTTCAATTGACATCTCTCGTGTTGGAGCCATGATTCATGTCAGTCCACTTGGTGCAACAGCTCTCCAAGGTGTGATCACTCCTTCTTAGATGCAGACTAACGAGCAGATCTGATTTGATGCAGGTGTTAGTTTTGGGGATGAAAATTTACAGGGTGATTCCATAATTTATTCCTCAGAATTGAGTGAATCCATATTTTTTTCCCTCTGCTTGGTCTAAAAAAGTAACCGTTACTGACTGCCACAATTTTTTTTCTTGATTTCTTATAGTGTTTCTTAAAGCCAGAAAGTTGCCATTTGAAATGACTTTAGTTTAGTGTCATGTCTTTGATCTGCTTTTTTTTTCTACAAAATTAAACAACTGAATGAACATCCTCCGAGGCCGGTGATTCCATAATTTTTGCCAGGGGTTGTATAAAAAAGCATTGTCCTCCTGTGCAAAATTTAAAGAGAGAGAGAGATATTCTTGGATGTTGCTCCATTATATAAATGTGCTCTGGCAGCAAATGGGGTCTTCTGTTATCTGTGTCCTGTCCTCCAATCAAGTTTAATAAAAATCTGTTTTTCCATTAACAATGGCAACAAGAAGAAAGTAATGCAGCCGATGACATAAAAAAACTGCACACAAAATTAGTTTTACTATAAATGTTGCTTTGTTGAACATTTTTTTGACATTTGAATTGCAATCATTGTTTCTTTACACTTATTCACTGTGCAAATTTGACTTTAATTGATTGATTTTATTCTGTCATTTTTATTAGGAACAAAACAGTCACACTGATTGCAGTTTATCCACAGAGCTCTACAGTTGGATAGTCTCAGAACCTTTGGATCATTATCTTCCTGTATGTCTGGAGCTGCATCACTGTTTCAGTCACTGATCAGTGGACCTGTGACCGTCCCAGCTGGTAATATATGCTGGACATACTGGAACCACCACGTTTCAACTCTGCCATGCCGTTGTAGCTCTTATTGTTCTCACTGGGAACAATTCAGAATCAGCAGAGATTCAAGCAGCATCTTCTTCAGCCGCCAGCTTTCACACTTAATTCAGCTTCATTCAGTACCCTGCTGTTACACACATTCCATATTTTTTACAGTTACATTCACTTAGTTTTCAGTGATCATGTCCCCCCAGGTCCGGGAAGATGCATTTGTGCCATGGGTCATCACTTTCACCATACTGCCAAACGTCTATGGGTCTTTGATGGCATCCACCCAGGCAGACAGCTGGTCCATCCCCACTTCTCGAAAGTAGCCATCTGTCTGTCGAAGCCGAGTGATATATGGACATCTTATAAAATATGGTCTTAAAAATACTTCAACAAATAAAATACACAGTAATATTAATGTACATTTTACAACATAGCACCAAAAGTTGCAATTGGAATATTGTAACCAGTGTACTGAACCCACAGTATTTAACATTCCTGCTAATTCTATGTGGCTTGTCTTGCCTCTGTCATGGCTTTGATCAATCTATTTGAAAAGATGCTTGAAAAGAATGTAGATAGACAGATGATGCAGAGGCCACAGCACATTCACTTATTCTGCCGTCTCACCTGCCAGCCCACGTCTCACACAGACACATGATATGTAAATTCCTCAGTGTGGGCTGTGCAATTCTGTGTGTGTTGGCATTTGTGTTTTGTGTTTAAAGCTGCCAGGAAGCAGGCAGCACCGGCTCAGCACCGGCAAACGTGTGATGTGTCTCCTACAACGCCGCGCCTGCCAATTAACACTTCTGCTGAGCCTGCACAGCACAGTTCATGTGCACATTGCAGAACAGGCTGGTATCCATCACAACAGGCCATTCTTTAGCATCTACACTAAGGAGATCACAATGTCTTCTTCCTTGATTTGTCAGAAGTTGTTTTTTTTGGGGGGAGGTTGTTTTTTTTATGAAGTGGGATCAGTTTCCATTAACTACCTTAGTGCCAGTAAATCTTAAGCTAGTTTGCTGTAGAATGTAAATTTATTTGATTAAATGTGGCTAATCACTAACCTAAGGTGATGACTGGATGCGTTTGGCTTAAACCTGGCTTAAACGTACAGCTGTCCTCCCCTTAAATGAGGCCTGCCCACCAACATATACATTTCGTCACATCCCTCGTGATACGAAGCAAGGCGGGGGTGTTGCTCTTATTTATAAATCTTGGTTTAGCTTATTATCTGTTGGGGTTCACAAATATAACTCATTTGAGCATCTGATTCTCCACTCTGCTCAGGATATTATGCATTTCCAAAGTCAGAAGAATAAAAATCAGCTGTATTACTTTGTCACTGTATATAGGCCTCCTGGCCTATATTCGTAATTCTTAGATGAATTTGGTGTGTTCATCTCTAACTTGTCAATTAGTGCAGACAACTTTCTGATCATTGGTGACTTTAACATTCATATAAATAAGCCTTCTGATCCCCTCTGCAAATCATTTATGGAAATTGTGGATGCATTAGGATTTCGGCAATGCATTCAGGACTCAACGCACATTAGTGGAAATACCCTGTTTTTGGTTCTCACACGTGGTATTGCTGTCATGAATATTGACATCATGCCTCTTACATCAGTGGTCTCTGATCATTCATTTATTAAGTTTCCAGTTTTGCTGCCGGGTTTAGTGGAACAACAAATATATCACTACGGCGATGCATCAACTCCTCAACTACAACTGAACTCAAAGCTAGACTGCCTGATATCTTAGTTTCACATTTGGCAAATACTCAATCAATAGACAGTCTTGTGGATAGTTTAAACTCAGTGCTCAAAACTACACTCAACATGATTGCGCCACCTTTGTTAAAACTGTGCCCCCAAAACACAGTCACCTTGGTTCAGTGATTACCTGCGTGACCTCAAGCATAAGGCTAGAGGTCTAGAATGGAATTGATGTTGTTCAAAATTAGAAGTATTCCATCTTGAGTGGCGTAATGCTATCTTAGACTATATGAATTGGCTACAAAGAGAACCTATTACTCCGATTTGATCAACAAAAACAAGCATCAAATCAAATCAATTTTATTTATATAGCGCCATATCACAGCAAACAGTTGCCCCAAGGCGCTTTATATTGTAAGGCAAAGCCATACAATAATTACGGAAAAACCCCAACGGTCAAAACGACCCCCTGTGAGCAAGCACTTGGCGACAGTGGGAAGGAAAAACTCCCTTTTAACAGGAAGAAACCTCCAGCAGAACCAGGCTCAGGGAGGGGCAGTCTTCTGCTGGGACTGGTTGGGGCTGAGGGAGAGAACCAGGAAAAAGACATGCTGTGGAAGAGAGCAGAGATCAATCACTAATGATTAAATGCAGAGTGGTGCATACAGAGTAAAAAGAGAAAGAAACACTCAGTACATCATGGGAACCCCCCAGCAGTCTAAGTCTATAGCAGCATAACTAAGGGATGGTTCAGGGTCACCTGATCCAGCCCTAACTATAAGCTTTAGCAAAAAGGAAAGTTTTAAGCCTAATCTTAAAAGTAGAGAGGGTGTCTGTCTCCCTGATCTGAATTGGGAGCTGGTTCCACAGGAGAGGAGCCTGAAAGCTGAAGGCTCTGCCTCCCATTCTACTCTTACAAACCCTAGGAACTACAAGTAAGCCTGCAGTCTGAGAGCGAAGTGCTCTATTGGGGTTATATGGTACTATGAGGTCCCTAAGATAAGATGGGACCTGATTATTCAAAACCTTATAAGTAAGAAGAAGAATTTTAAATTCTATTCTAGAATTAACAGGAAGCCAATGAAGAGAGGCCAATATGGGTGAGATATGCTCTCTCCTTCTAGTCCCTGTCAGTACTCTAGCTGCAGCATTTTGAATTAACTGAAGGCTTTTCAGGGAACTTTTAGGACAACCTGATAATAATGAATTACAATAGTCCAGCCTAGAGGAAATAAATGCATGAATTAGTTTTTCAGCATCACTTTGAGACAAGACCTTTCTAATTTTAGAGATATTGCGCAAATGCCAAAAAGCAGTCCTACATATTTGCTTAATATGCGCATTGAAGGACATATCCTGATCAAAAATGACTCCAAGATTTCTCACAGTATTACTAGAGGTCAGGGTAATGCCATCCAGAGTAAGGATCTGGTTAGACACCATGTTTCTAAGATTTGTGGGGCCAAGTATAATAACTTCAGTTTGATCTGAGTTCAAAAGCAGGAAATTAGATGTCATCCATGTCTTTATGTCTGTCAGACAATCCTGCAGTTTAGCTAATTTGTGTGTGTCCTCTGGCTTCATGGATAGATAAAGCTGGGTATCATCTGCGTAACAATGAAAATTTAAGCAATGCTGTCTAATAATACTGCCTAAGGGAAGCATGTATAAAGTGAATAAAATTGGTCCTACCACAGAACCTTGTGGAACTCCATAATTAACCTTAGTCTGTGCAGAAGATTCCCCATTTACATGAACAAATTGTAATCTATTAGATAAATATGATTCAAACCACCGCAGCGCAGTGCCTTTAATACCTATGGCATGCTCTAGTCTCTGTAATAAAATTTTATGGTCAAAAGTATCAAAAGCAGCACAGAACAAGCACAGAGATGAGTCCACTGTCTGAGGCCATAAGAAGATCATTTGTAACCTTCACTAATGCTGTTTCTGTACTATGATGAATTCTAAAACCTGACTTAAACTCTTGAAATAGACCATTCCTTTGCAGATGATCTGTTAGCTGTTTTACAACTACCCTTTCAAGAATTTTTGAGAGAAAAGGAAGGTTGGAGATTGGCCTATAATTAGCTAAGATAGCTGGGTCAAGTGATGGCTTTTTAAGTAATGGTTTAATTACTGCCACCTTTAAAGCCTGTGGTACATAGCCAACTAATAAAGATAGATTGATCATATTTAAGATCGAAGCATTAATTAATGGTAGAGCTTCCTTGAGCAGCCTGGTAGGAATGGGGTCTAATAGACATGTTGATGGTTTGGAGGAAGTAACTAATGAAAATAACTCAGACAGAACAATCGGAGAGAAAGAGTCTAACCAAATACCGGCATCACTGAAAGCAGCCAAAGAGAACGATATGTCTTTGGGATGGTTATGAGTAATTTTTTCTGTAATAGTTAAAATTTTATTAGCAAAGAAAGTCATGAAGTCATTACTAGTTAAAGTTAAAGGAATACTCGGCTCAATAGAGCTCTGACTCTTTGTCAGCCTGGCTACAGTGCTGAAAAGAAACCTGGGGTTGTTCTTATTTTCTTCAATTAGTGATGAGTAGTAAGATGTCCTAGCTTTACAGAGGGCTTTTTATAGAGCAACAGACTCTTTTTCCAGGCTAAGTGAAGATCTTCTAAATTAGTGAGACGCCATTTCTTCTCCAACTTACGGCATAACTGAAAGTTCTTTTTTGACACGGGAGCAACACTTATACATGGACAACCACCTGTAGGTCACTCTCCTCTGTGTGGTGTGAGTGTGTAATCCAGATTTTAAAGACTGCAGTTACACTGCATAATGTGTGTTGTATTAGTGTTTTCTTTTGCACATTTTTTTGCCTTTACTAGTACAGCAGATAACTGAAGCAAACCTTCAAATAGTGATACAAGCACCAAATTGGGCACAAACACTCGTTAAACATTACTCTTGTAAAAACAAAACAAACCCTGATTGCCCACTTGAAAATTCAATAGGTGGCCAGGTAGGGGTCAATTGAAGAATTACACAGGGGCCAACATTTCAAAAATGCCCCAATCATATTGAAAGCTATACCACATTATGTGTCTGAAGATAGAGATCCCAAAAATGTATAGTTTGGACTATCTCTTACTGAATGTTATGGAGTTATGGGGTAAAAACTGCAAGAATGTGACAAAGATCAATTTCAGTTTGTACAAGGGTCAAAAGTTGAAGTTGCTCCAGTTTTGGTAAAGAGTGGTGCACATTATTGGTTGAGCTAATAGGATTAATAAATGGAATTGTTTTGACTGTGTTGAATGCTTGTTCTCCAAAGTAACGGTCAAACAATGTTGATGTCCACTGGATTCTGTGACACGTGAGATAAAATATGTTACACTGTGACGTGACAACTAACCATGACACATGGTGCAAACTATTCCTTTTTAAAACATTAACTGAAACAATAGCTTGCATCCCTTGTTACTAGTTACTGCAGTACGCTGCACAAAGTTATTATCAACTTCCACGTAAAATCTATTACACCAAAATATTTGCCTCGCTATGAGAACAGAGTACCATTTGTGAGTGTTTGCAAGATGGAAATTCAGGAGTTTAAAACCTCCTCTCTATGCATTGAAAACTCTGATCCTCATTCCTGAAACATTCACACACAGTATGACGCATGTGTGTCTGATATTAAAGCAGTACCTGAAAAAGTTATCGCGGCACCACAGAGAGATCCACCGAACACATTCCATTTCCAGAGGGCGCGGGATGAAAATGTTTGTGATTGTGGCTGACTGTTTTGAAGGATTTCACTTCGATCTGCTTTAAACTATGGGTTCTGTCCTCCACACAGAGCAAAACAGCAGCATCACTGTTTCCATTCGACACGTTTGTCATTTTCACACCCAGCGCCCAGGGAAGCAAAATAGCATTGACTTGAAATAAAGTCTTATAAATTGTATTATATTGATTACTTTTTAAAGGAAAATACACTTTAATCAAGTGGAGAAATAAAGACTTTTATCAAGCAGTTAATTTACAGTAAAGTAATAAGAACTGCGTTAGTGATAAATTAAGACAACGCACTGCAAAATGCAAAACAACACAACATCAGCTACAAAGTTGCACATTATCTTCCTTCTTGATTTTACTTACTCCTGCTCTCTGTTGTGTGAAATCGAATAAAAACACAATAAAAATTTGCCAGATCAAATCAAATTTGAGTTCATGCTCAAACAACAGCTCTCACAGTGAAGCTCAACAGTTGTAACTCAATTAGAATACATGGTGGACCTTTGATACTAATGCTGTAGTTACCTTGAGGGGTTTGAGTTTGAGATTTTGTGCATATTTTTGCATATTGGTGAATATGGGAAGAAATTAGGCAATGCAAACTGTCTTTTTAAATCGGCTGTTAATACTTAGGTATTGTGAAAAACCCCAAAGTTGAATCAAGCACATGTCCTGTGTTTACTTTCAGGTTTGCACAAATTACTGTTTAATGTGAAATGTTGATGTTACAAATGTGAGTATTTGAACATGCACAAAGTGCCCTCTGACAGGGAATCCAAGCACGCCATCAGCCTTGTCTTGGTTTGGCTTAGTTTGATGAATGTTCCCTGTTTTCTTTTCTTCCCTACCAAAAAAAACCCACCATCCATCTTATGCTGAATTCTTGAATATCTGCAGCATAAATGAAGGTGCAAATATAAAATCTGTCCTCCTGTTATAATACACTGTAAATAGGGACAAAATGACAGTAAATTGAGGAAAATAGAAATGAAATTTAAGTTTGGAGGAACATTTGCTGCCCGCAGAGGAGATGTAGGACAGAAAGCCTTTTTAACATCAACTACTAACAAACAGGCTAAAATATGCAGGACAAAATGTTATACCTCAGATGAGCTTGGCAGCAGGTAATACAAATTTTTCTACAGACTGTAAGGTTTCACTGTTTGTAGAGTTGTGTGCTTGAAGCATTGGTGGAGTTAAGAAAGACCTTTGCCCAGGGGTCAAATGTTAGGGCCCCTTCACATATAGTACTAATGTGGTTGAATTGCGCATGACGCAAGAATCGTATGCAATACGTGTAAAATCGTAGCTGCTTCCAACGCCTCGTACACCTGTTGCTACAACTATGTGCGCACACACAAGTGGCTGAAAGACAGAGTCCCCTGTGAGAGCCCATCGATCCCTCTCACAGCAAGTGTTGGCCAAATTCCAGGTGACACACATGAACATCTAACACCACTTGCTTGACACTTAGAAAATATGTGGCCATTCGCGCTGTTAGCACAAAAACAGTCAGCAGATGATCACTTTTGAGCTGGATGTGAACTTTGTCTAAGTGCCCCCACGAGTGTGGCATTGCAGAACTGCAACTCACATGTGGTGCATGTGTCTCACACGTGTGCGCATCTGTCGTGCCCCCCCCACTCCCTCCAACACATGTGACATGGTGGGAGCACACTTGCACAAAATGCTTATGTATGTACAGATCTGATCACATGGGGGCCGAACAGCCAGGTCTGATCGCACACAGCACGGGGAGGTGCCTGTCAGGTGATCGCAGCACACTGACAGCTGGATGGCAGCTCAGTGCACACATTAAAAACACAGAAACCACTGCCAAGACATGTATATAAATAATTCCGACAATACCTACATACGCAATTACATAACAAATAACGGAAATGAATGACCACATAACACAGAGAGTGGCACGTTGGTGTGGGTGCTGAATGGACGGGGGGTGTGTCTGCTCCTGGATGTCCCAGCTGGAGAACACATACTGTGTTTTGAAGGACATGAACTTACAACATTCCTCCGCAAGGCACATGTCTCTGCCTGCTGTCCTCACTTGGAAATACATAAAACATCTTTCGCCTTTGCGCCGGGCTGTGGCAGCTGCACACAGTGCAACAGCGATGGTAGCACAGTGGTAAAGTTTCTGGCTGGCAATCAGAGCTTTTGTAAATTGCAGATTCGAATCCCATGGATGGCATGTATTTTTCTTTTTTTTTTTTTTTCACAGCGGCTGCGTGATGTGGTTACACAGGCTCCAGCTGCTCACACTGTGTTCCTGCGTGCACAAAACTGTTGCAGCGGTTTCCTTCATACTTGCCCGTCAGCTCGATGTTTTTGTGGTTCACTCATATGAGCTGTTCCGCCGTGATTCGCCTTGATTTATACTTATTTGTACTATCTGTGAAGGGGTCGTTAACAAAGACCTTTGCCTTAAAAGCTGTAGGGATCTATTGTACACCTGGTGCAAACCAGTGCAAAGGCCGGTGCAGTTCTCTGTTATTTTTCTACCTTTTCACATCCAGCGCCTTCAACCTCAAAATAACAAAACCACTTTTGCTTCTGGAGTGTAGATATAATCTGTCACCAGAAAGAATTTGCACTTTAGAGCACCAAAAACCTGAAAAAGAAAAAGCACCACAGTCCAAACTCCAAGCTGCTTCTTAACACACATGCAAACTGTCTGCACATATCATCACATGCCACAGTGTGATATCACATTATGGCTACTGTAGGGAAAGAAAACCCACATACATCGCACCATGGAACTGCTGTGGGTCCTGATGGGCAACCACACAGGCAGAAATCTGGTCTGTCCCTGTCTCCAAAGTAACCATGTATCAGCTGCAGCCAGATGAAACAGGGGCATGTCCTTGGCCTTCTCCAGCCACTGGGGTCCTCAACACTGAGGCACCTGCGTGCCGCATCAAAACTCTCTCTCTCACCACACACACACTCAAACAGTTTTATGAGCAGATGGGGACCCTCACAAACCATGTATGCTCTGTCAATGCTTATTTGCAGAACACTGCAAACAGACATGCACACATGCACTCAGCAATATGTTTTGAGAGTAAGGTCACAGGAAAAATAAAGATAAAATAAACTTTGATCTCACAGAGGAGAAATTCACATGTTACGTCAGCTCTTAAAAAACACACAAGATGGGTGCAAGTAGAGGAAAATGTTCATCAAGCAGCGTGTGCAAGGATAAGCAATATTAATAATACTTGTAACAGTACAAGACAAGAAAATGTGTGTATATATATATATATATATATATATATATGGAGTTTACATGTGGTAAGGTTACATTAGTGCAGGGATTTGTAAACGAGTTGCTATTGCACATGATTTGTGGACATATTAATATTGCACGTGATTTGTGGACATATTATTGCATGTGGTTATTTCACAATGTTATTGTACAGTCTGACAGCAGCAGGGAGAAACGACCTGCAGTATCGTTCCTTCTTGCACTGAGGGTGCCTCAGCCTGTCACTGAACGAGCTGGTCAGCTCCACTACAGTCCCGTGCAGAGGGTGAGAGGAGTTGTCCATGATGGATTTGAAGTTGGCTAACACCCTCCTCTCAGCCACCTCCTCCAGAGAGTCCAGAGGACATCCCAGGACAGAGCTGGACTTCCTGACCAGCTTGTTCAGTCTCTTTCTCTCCCGCTCTGTGCTGCCCGGGGCCCAACAGACGACAGCATAGAGGAGAGCTGAGGCTACAACAGAGTCGTAGAAGGTCTTAAGCAGAGGCCTACTCACTCCAAAGAATCTCAGTCTCCTCAGGAGGTGGAGGCGACTCTGACCTTTTTTGTACAGGGCGTCGGTGTTGTGAGTCCAGTCCAGTTTGCTGTTGAGGTGAACACCCAGGTATTTGAGACTGTCCACAGTCTTTATGTCCTCCCCCTGGATGTTCACCGGTGGATGAGGTGGTGGTTTCCTCCTGAGGTCGATCACCATCTCCTTCGTCTTACTGGTGTTGAGACACAAGTGGTTGTGCTCACACCAGTCCACGAAGTCTGTGATGAAACTGAAACAAGAGGTGGGTAGAGGTAACAGAAAAACACATCACAACAACCATTTGATATCGTCCACAGAGCTGTTGTATGTGAATTGGAATCCATTTGTTGTTCAGTGTTGTCACATTAGTTCAGTAGTGGCATTCATATCTCTGAGTCCTCTGCCTGTGAGATCAGGAAATTCTTGGGAAAAGCTCACACTCATGCAGGTGCCCCCAGTGGTTGGAGAAGGCCAAGGGTAAGCCCACATGTCACCTGGCTCCAGCAGATTGATTTATACTTTCGAGAGATGCTGATAGAGCAGTTGCCCAAATGGATGGTTTCCATTGTGGATTCAAGGGGGTTCTGTGGCGTTATGGATGCGGCAGCACTCCCAGACTTGACCTGACCTGACTCGTGGTGACATGTATCCCTGAACAGCTCTGGGGGTGGTTTGACTGATCAGGTCACAGTTCATCATATATGCATCAAATACACAAGAAAAATAAATTGGAAATAGCCAATACAAAAAGAGTAAACACTCAACATTGACGGTGGCAGAGAAGAGAACACTGGTCAAACTGCTGGACATTATGAATGATGCCAGTCACCCTCTGCACACCGTCATCAGCAACCAGAGGAGCCTCTTCAGCCACAGACTGCTCCTTCCCAAGTGCAGGACCAACAGAACAAAAAACTCCTTTGTCCCTCAGACCATCAGTTTGCACAACTCCTCACCCGGGGGAGGAGGACTAACAGGAAGACAGAGGACGGGAAGAAGAGGAACAGTAGTAGCCAGTAAACTAGTAGTGGGCAGTATTTCTGCCATTTATATTTGTTTTTACGTTTTACAAATTGTTTTTTATTTTTACTTTTAATACTCTGTGTGCTTCTTACCCTGTGTGCTACTATACAATGCTGATGCAGCCTCAGTTTCCCTGAGGGAGTCTTTCCAAGGGATTAATAAAGTTCTATCTAATCTAATCTTTAATCTCTAGCAATAAATAAATAAAACCTTCACCTAGCTGCTTAATCTCAACAATCAGTGGCTGCTGAGTGCTCTGGCAATTTGGAGTTAATCCTTTAAGGAGCCATTAAACCTTTCTTTTGTGTGTGCTTCCTTGATACCACTTGGTGCACATACACATGACACTCTGATTGATTAATTGATTGGTTGATTTCATTTTCAGACGACATAACACCCATTTCTTGAAACTTTGCCTTTTCATTGTATAGAGAAGCATATAAATAAAAAGGGCAGTTGAAGTTTTAAATCAAATATATTGACTGTAAACATTGCGTTGTTGTCTGAGTGCATCTGGTTTGTGGAAATGAGTCCGTTTGATTGACAACATGCTATCTTTACACTATGAATGTGTGTTTTCAGATCTACTATTGTTATGTTAGGAAGTTGTTTAAGTCTGTCTGTCTGAGATGGGTTTTCAGTTTATCAAAGCAGTTTGACTGGAGTTTGAAGAAAGCATTACTCGTTTAGGCACATTTGCATAATTATCCCATAATATCTGAATTAGTATCTGTAAATCTTAGTTTGATAAAACATCTCCTCGTAGCAGGATAGAACTGGTTTACAGCTGAGGATCTCATTGGCGGTGTTTGACAAAAGTCCTTTTCACAGCATGGAGATGTGCCGTTGGCTGAAATTCAAACAAAATTAATTCCTTTTCATGGAGGTGACTGGTGTGAAACCCACCACTAAAACCTCTACCTTTCATATCTCTTTTGCCTTATTCAAAAATCTCTAAACTTCTTCTCAAACACTTCACCACAGCCGACACATATGACATACAGTTGTATGTAAAAGTTTGGGCACCCCTGATGATTTCCATGATTTTCCTTTATAAATCATTGGTTGTTTGGATCAGCAATTTTAGTTAAATATATCATATAGCAGACAAACAGTGATATTTGACAAGTGAAATGAAGTTTATAGGATTTACAGAAAGTGTGCAATAATTCTTTAAACAAAATTAAGCAGGTGCATAAATTTGGGCACCCCAACAGAAAAAAATCCATCAATATTTAGTAGATCCTCCTTTTGCAGAAATAACAGCCTCTAAATGCTTCCTATAGCTTCCAACAAGAGTCTGGATTCTAGTTGAAGGTATTTTGGACCATTCTTCTTTACAAAACATCTCGGGTTTGTTGGTTTCCGAGAATGGACAGCCCGCGTAAAATCACACCACAGATTTTCAATAATATTCAGGTCTGGGGACAAAGATGGCCATTCCAGAATGTTGTAGTTGTTTCTCTGTATGAACGCCTTAGTAGATTTTGAGCAGTGTTTAGGGTCATTGTCTTGTTGAAAGAGCCAGCCCCGGCGCAAGTTCAACTTTGTCACTGATTCATGAACATTGTTCTCAAGAATCTGCTGATATTGACTGGAATCCATGTGACCTGCACTGGCCACACAGCCCCACAGCATGATAGAACCACCTCCAAATTTTACTGTAGGTAGCAAGTGTTTTTCTTGGAATGCTGTGTTCTTTTTCAGCCATGCATACTGCCCCTTGTTATGGCCAAATAACTCAATTTTAGTTTCATCAGTCCACAGCACCTTATTCCAAAATGAAGCTGGCTTGTACAAATGTGCTTTAGCATCTCTTTGTGCAAAGTTCACTGTATAGTTGAACGATGCACAGAGACGCTATCTGCAGCAAGATCATGTTGTAGGTCTTTGGAGCAGGTCTGTGGGTTGACTATGACTGTTCTCACCATCCTTCGCTTCAGCTTATCTGAGATTTTTCTTGGCCTGCTACTTCAGGCCTTAACTAGTACTGTGTTCCTCACAGTGGAAACTGACAGCTGAAATCTCTGGGATAGCTTTTTGTATCCTTCCTATAAACCATGATGTTGAACAATCTTTTCAGGTCATTTGAGAGTTGTTTAGAGGCTCCCATTTTGCCACTCATGAGAAGAGATGCAAACAGGGGAAACATTTGCAAATGGCCACCTTAAATACCCTTTCTCATGAATGGATTCATCTGTGTAAGGAGGTCAAGGGTCAATGAGCTTACCAAACCAATTTTGTGTTCCAGTAATTAGTGCTAAATGTATTCAAATCAATAAAATGACAAGGGTGCCCAAATTTGTGCACCTGCCTAATTTTGTTTAAATAATTATTGCACACTTTCTGTAAATACTAGAAACTTCATTTCACTTCTCAAATATCAGTGTGTTTGTCTGCTATATGATATATTTAACTGAAATTTCTGATCCAGACAACCAATGATTTTATAAAGGAAAATCATGAAAATGATCAGGGATGCCCAAACGTTTGCATACAACTGTATTTTTTCATCATAGCTTGTGAATAAGAGGCGACTAAAGGTTTCTGTCCTATTATACTGATCCTGTTATTTATTTATTTGATTGTTTGTGAACCACAGAGACAGGCTCCGGCCTGCTGTTACCCTGAAGAGGACTACGCCATTTGAGAAAATACATTTTTTTTGTGTGTGTGAGGAGAACAGTGCAGGCCCACGCACATTCAGTCACTTTCACTTTCAAAGGGATCATATTAAGAACCTTTTCAGCAAGCTCATATATGTAGTTCTCCAAAAGGAGATATTAAAATATGTAGTTAAAAAGACAGAGACACTGAGGTGATAAATGCAAAAAATGTAGAGAAAACATTTGTGCATTCGTTCATTTTCTATATCCCATTATTCCAATTAAGTGTAACGAGGAAGCTGTAGTCTGTCGCAGTGGTCATTGGGTGAGAGGCGAGGTGCACCCTGCACAGGATGCCAGTCTGTCACAGGGCTCAAGAAAACTGTGCCAAAATTTGCAATTCTTTGAATGGCCACATGAAGGTTTCTTCAAAAGCTTGTCAGTTTCCACACTTTTTCCCACACTGAACACTCCATTTTAATACAATAAGTAAGTCAATGTAACTCAAACTTTGAAAAAAGTTATAGTCACTCATTTCCATTCATGAAACTAACTCAAAAATGAATTGTTGTCATAACAACTCAGTTCCTTTAAGTGCATTTAAAGTTTGGGGGCATTTAAGTGTTGTTGATGTATTTCCAGTGCATTTATGTAACGGAGGCCAGCAGGTGTCGCTGTGCATATGTAGTTAGTAAACCTCACTCCCAACAGCTCAAAAGAATTCTCTGGTCACAAGGCCAGAGCCCTGGGTTTTAGGCTTGGTTAGAGAGTCCAACTTCCATGCCAGAGATTGTGAGTTTGTGTCCCAAAGGGAGCGAATGGGCAGAGTCATAATAACACAACGCACAGTCAACAAGTAAACCAAAGAATGTATCAAAAAATCTAATCCAAAATGTAATGCAAATTTTTTAGGCAGACATTTATTTGTCACTTTTTTCCTGAAAAACATAAACTAGATTTACATCAGTTTAATTAACTATACATTAAGTTACTAAAACTTTAACAATTAAATTGTTGAAAATTATTTTATTTAAGTTGGCAAACTCAAATGGTTTAAGGCTTGGTGGAGGCTAAATGGTTTCCTCAAATGGTTTGAGTTCAACTAACTCATTGAGTTTTACAGTGCATAGAAACCCATGTTAAATTGTCCAACTTTACAGCCTAGTACAAAAAGTGGTTTTGTTGTCTATATCTAGCTATAAGAAGGGCAATTTTTTTATATAACTCATCAATTTGAAAGATTTTAAGAACCTATAAAGTTATGATTCGTTTACGGACATGGCTGCTTTCAGTTAGGGCCCCGCTCACAGTTGCTGCTGTGGACTTTACTATGTTTGTCTTTCGAAGAGTTTTATAAAAAATATATCTGAGATAATATCGCTTGCTGTGCAGTTAATCCTATGAATGAATAATCTAAGAAGTCTGTGCTTCAGTATTTTTCTTTTCAGTGAAATGTTAGTATTATTGAAGCTGTATGTTAACACCGTTAATACTAATTAGCAGGTATTCGTAGCTTCATGATGCTAGCTACAGTGATAGTGCTAGAGTTATAGGCAGTATGATGGTTGTAGTTTTTATTATTTATACCCAAGCCACCCATTATAAGTACCACCACCTAGTCCACAAAAAATGTGGTTTAATCAGTCATCCGAAATGAATGAATGAATTTATTCAGCACACACAGACCAAAATGACAAATTAACCTCACAGTGAAAACAAAGAAATCAATCCGACAAAGCGCCCAAGCTTATAAGCGCCCACCCCTTTAACCAAAAGAATATATATATATATATATATATATATATATATATATACACACACACACACACATACCCATGACAACTGATACAAAATTTAAAGTAATCACTAAACTAAGATTTCAAAACACAAACATGCAACAGCAGTGGACCATGCACAAACCCCAAAAAACCAAAACAAAATCGATAAACCTAATTCATCATGCTGTAACAAGTAATTAAATAATTTTTGAAGAGCCTTTTGAAGCCAACCAAGCTACCAAGCGACTTTATGTTATCTGGGCACAAATTCCAAATATTAACACCTTTATCAGAGACACAATGACTTTTTACTGTAGTTTGAATCTTCGGTTTTTGAAATAATAATGTTCCTCGCAAATTATGACTGGAGTCCCTCATTTTGAACAGGTCCTGGACATGTTGTGGTAAATGGACTACATTTATATAGCACTTTTCCATCTGCATCAGATGCTCAAAGCCTCACATTCACCCAGATGTGAGGGTGCTGCCATACAGGGCGCTCGCTACACACCGAGAGCAATAGGGGATTAAAGACCTTGCCAAAGGGCCCTTAGCGTTCTAGTCAGGTTGGGATTTGAACTGTCTCAAGCCCAATGCCTTAACCACTAGACCATCACCTCCCCTTGTGGTAAAAGGTTACTTTTTACTTTAAACATAATTTGTATTATGCTATAATCAATTAGGTCCCAAAATTTTAAAATGTTTAAGCAGACAAACAATGGATTTGTTGGCTCACGATATGGTTTATTACTAATAATTCTTATGCCTTTCTTTTTTAGTAAGAATATTGAATTTGTATTCGTTTTGTAGGTAGTTCCCCAAACCTCAATGCAATAGGTCGTGTACGGAACTAGTAATGAATGATATAAGGTAACTAATAACTGTTGTGGGAGGAAGTATTGTGCTTGATACAAAATGGCAATGGCTTTTGACTTTTTTGATTTAACGTAATTTATATGTGTTTCCCAACTCATTTTCTCGTCAATAAAAACCCCAAGAAATTTAGTTTCATTTACAAGTTCAATTTCAATATCGTTCACAAGTAAATTCCTAGATAAATTCCTGGGTTTATTTCCAAATATGATACACTTTGTTTTACCAAAATGAAGCGATAATTTATTTGAATCAAACCATTCTTTGAACGTCTGTAGTTCCCTCTCCATCATGTCCAGAACCTCTCCCAAATGATCCCCACTAAAAAACACAGTCATGTCATCAGCAAACAATATGCAACTCACATTTTTTGAAACCAAACATATGTCATTAATATACAAACAAAACAACAAAGGCCCAAGGACTGAGCCCTGGGGGACCCCACAAGTACACTTTAAGAATTCAGAATTTACCCCACCAGCATGAACATACTGATACCTATTGTGCAGATAACTTGCTATCCAGTCATGAGCTAATCTTCTGATACCATACTTCCATAGTTTATCCAGTAATAAGGTGTGATCTATACTATCAAATGTTTTCTGTAAGTGGAAAAAACACTACTGTATATTGCTTGTTTTCAATTGCATTCTTAATATGTTCCACAAAATCAATCACCACCAATGAAGTAGTCCGATTTTTTCTAAATCCATATTGCTGCTCATTTAGTATGTGTTGTTTAGATATAAAATCATTTAACCTCTTAATAAATACCTTTTCCAAAATTTTTGAAAACTGAGGTAACAATGAGATTAGCCTATAGTTTGAAAGTCACCAGATTTGAACAGTGGTGTTACTTTAGCTATTTTCATTTTGGAAGGAAATCTGTCAGTCATTAATGAAAAATTACAAATATAAGTTAGAGGCTTAGCAACACAATCAGTAATATTTTTTATCAAAAACATTTAAAATTAACGCAATCCGTAGATTTTTTTTTCCTTTTAGTTCATGAACTATATCAATTATTTCATATTCATCAGTTTCTCTGATAAACATTGAATCCGAAGGGTTATTTCTTATTATACTGTTATCCCAAGAATGCATATTAGAAGGTACTGTTGAATTTGCTAATTTTTTTCCCCACATTAGCAAAATAATTATTAAAATGATCTACTATGGTTTCCTTTTCCTTAACAATTGTTTCAGTATTTGTGTAAAAATATGTTGGATAGGCTTTGACAACTCTTTTATTTTTGATCATTTCATTTAATAGCTTCCAAGTACCTTTAATGTTTTTTTTTCCAATAAATCACTGTAGTACTGCCTTTTGCAAGATCGCATAATATTGGTAAGCTTGTTTTAATGTCTTGTATTTACTCTCAGCCTCAAATATTCTGAGTTTTAAGAATTGATTGTACAGAAATTTTTTCTTGCATTCAACAGTCTCTTTGTGATCCAGGGTTTAGTGGTATTTCGCTCATTACCAAGTTTTAACATCAATGGGCAATGTTTATTGTATAAAATGGAAATAATGGAGATAAATGATTCATATGATTGATCAATATCCTCGATATAAGTGTCACGCCAGTTTTGGTGCATTAAATCTTTTCTAAGATTTGCCATAGATTCCTCTATTTTCCTTTTGAAATTTGTGATTTCAGTATGTTCAATTTTATCAACTAAGGAATTATAAGCAACGAAGACTGCAAGTGATCACTAATGTCACTAATAAGCAACCCACCCGTTAAATTCCCAAGTGTCGATGAGTTTGTAGTAATCCTAGTTAGATGCATTATTACTGGATACAATCCCATACAAAACACAGAGTCTAAAAATTCAGCTATTTGTATTTGACTGTAAGTATTTAGAAAATCTATGTTGAACTCTCCACAAACAAAGAAAAGCTTATTATTTTTAACTGAGTTGTACAATTCTGTTATTTTCTCCACAAAAATATTTGTTATATCCGGAAACTCTATAGATGTAACTTATAATTATGTTTTTGGATTTTTCGCATGTAATTTCCACAGTAACACAATCCATGATGATGTCCAAAGAAAAGGACATATTGTGAACAATTTCACAGTAATGGCAAGATCTAACATAGAGTGCCACACCTCCACCCCGCTTATTCACCCTATTTTTGGCAACAAAAAAAAAGAAGCAGAACCCTCAAACTGGACAGAGTCAACATACTCATCTTTTAACCACGTCTTAGTCACTGCATTAACTGAAAAACATTTTTTAGCAGTTTTTAAAACTGCTAAAAAAAAAAAAGAACTCTGATGACCTAACCCATTAGCCTTAGCTGGCTTAGTGACTTCAAGGTAGGTGGCCATGTTCAGGCTTCAGCTGCCCTGTCCAGCTCATTCCAGTCTTGCCCATTCTCCACCTCTTTACCAATTTATGTTTTGGCTGGGCGTGAGGCAGAGTCGGGCACTGCCAAGGTGGTATCATTTGGAACCGCCTCATCTGAGCTTCAAGCCCGCTTTACAGTCTTTGGATGTCACAGTATTTAATCTATAACTCATATTCCAGTTCAGTGTTTGTAGGACAAGTCTTTTAATTATGTTTATGTGCAAAATGCAAATTAAAAACTCTTTCACATCTTGTGTTTTCTTTCTCTTTTAGGAGTCCAGAATAAACTGCATCCGCATTGCTCGAAAAGGTAATTCAACATGAATCTCTCTTCTTCTATACACAGTCTGACCTGGAATAAAATTTTCTGCAGTATTTCCTTTCCTCTTGTTTGTTTTAACATGATAAATGAAGTTTGGAATTCCCCAAGCACTCTATATAGTGCATTAGTGTTCCCCTCTGCTGAGTACAGAGCTGGCGATTTGGTCACATTTCTGGGTTGTTTAGCTCTGAGCCTCAGAGAAATGTGCAGCAAGCAGAGAGGGAGCAGAGGTCAGGCTTTCATCCTGTCTGTTTGGGGGCAGATGATGGGACATGCAATATCAAAAGCAGCCTCTGTTGTCATCACCAGCACACTATAGATGGATACATCTGAGGGCTTTGACCCCAGTGTGGTGCAGAAGAGTCCGCCAGATCAAAACGTCCAGGTGGACCTGCCTTGACCTGTCAGCATGTGAGTGTGCTGCTCGTCTCTTCTGCAGCTTCAAATTCTGGATTCAAAGGGACATGAAAAGGGCAAGAAAAGTGAGTCTATCTCCAGATGGCAAAATAGCCCCTCTGTCATAGGACTGGATCAGAGCATGGCAAATAAAGTCACCTTTTTATAGTCACCAGAGCACTGCAGCAATGAGCAGAGCTTAGCAAGCGACGGGTCAGTAGATGGATAGACAGGCTTTATTGTCATTTCAAGCTCTTCACCAAACAGTGCACACGAGTATATGAGTATAAATACTGTACAATGCTAAAGTAATGCTAAAAATAGTGTGTATTGCACATATGACTACAAAAATATTGCAAAGTTGTCATGTTCTTATACACTACTTTATTATAAGGCTGCAACGCTATGTGCGCTCTGATTGGCTGATTACCAGTCGGCTGTTTTCCCATATCGGACTGGTTACCATGACCATATGTATTTTTGTTTTACAAACCAGGAGGCTAAAAACACGATTAGAAAAACCAAGTCAGATATGAAAATTAAGTTAGTGGAGGTGAAGAAAGCGAACAGGTCTGACTATGAGCTCAACACCGTCAGCAGCAGCTTTCATATTCGGGCGATACTGTTTGCGTGTTTATATATATATATCTGTACGGGGGATATCAGACAGAGAAAAAAATGCTGCTGTGCTCCCTTAACACTCTGTCTTTTTTAAAGGACTGTGTCAAATTGTCTGTGATCTGCATACCCAGTAACTTAGTGCTACTGACTGCTTCTACTGTGGTGTCATTGGTGAAGAGTTGTGCGTGACTGTGCCTGGTCCTCCTGAGGTCAACGATGATCTATTTAGTTTTTTGACCTTCAGGACCTGGTTGTTTGTAGTACACCCGTCTAAAAGTTGCCTCACCTCTTCTCTGTAGGCCAGCTCATTGTTCATGGACTTGGCTGGGTGTCGTTTGCAGTGAAGGCCTCTTTTTGTTCATGAAAGTCAAGTAATGAGACTTGACCTTGGCAATTGACATATTTGACTGCAAGCTTTAAAAAAATTTTTGTTTGTTGTAACTGCTTGTACCTTGGTTTTAATTTATCAAGACTTCCTGCCCAACAATTAAGAATGTCTAGGTCCTATTTGTTTTCTGCAGCTTTATAGTGACTTTATATTGGTATTGACCTGTCAGATCTCAGAAGCTCAGCAGTGCAGGACCTGGCTAGTACTTGAATGGTTACATTGGAGTTGCCTCAGGAAGGGCATTCTGCGGTTGTTGTTGTTGGATTTGTTATAGGCCCTAAGGCCCATTGGTGCCTTTGTTTATCCCTGGGTTCTCCAGCATGAAATCGAACCCAGGTCTCCATATGGGTATTCCAACTCCTATCCACTGACATCTCGATTTTTGATCTATAACTTGAAACAAAGAAAAGATCATATCTGGCAAAAAATTTTCTCCATCATCAAAATAAAAAATATGGTAGTTTGGGTTACAACCACAAGAATCCATCATTTGTATTTTTACCCTCACGTTATTCTTTACAAATGGGTAAATTTGCATTTAACTTGGGCTTAAACAATAATCAAAATGTCAAACAATCCCTCAACAAATTATGTCAAGGTAAAATTTGAGAAAAATGTCCCATTTTATTTCTGTCATAAATCAGGAACCTAATTAAGGTATAACCACATTTATAAATACATTTTGGGTGACATGTTAAAGCTGGTGTTGGAGCAACTCCTACAGTATTTGGCCCCTTGGTATTTCACACATTTTAATTTATTTATACCATTTCAAATACAAAAAAAAAAAAAAAAAAAATCAGGCTTCTCAGTATATAAAATGTTTAAAATTATCTTTCTTAAATTCAAACTCAAAGCAAAACTCTACAATTTCATATAAATTAATTAAAAATATAAAAGCCAAGATGATGGGTCACATAAGTAATGGGTCTTTTTGGTATAACACCTGTAAATAATCGCTTTTATTGCCAGTTTTCTTCAGACAAGTGAGGGGATGGATACATGAACATTTCCAAGTCACTGAATATGTCTTGGACTTTATTTACATCAATTATGAAGAAATGCAAACAGTATGGCACTCTGTGGTAAATCTGTGTTCTGAAAAACTCAGTGACTGAGAGTGAGGAAAGCCACCAAGACACCCAGACAACCCAGAAGAAGTTATAGGCTTATGTGACTGTGATTGGAGAAATTGTGCACAGTGCATGTTTTGGATCTTGTATCACCAGTTTTCAGCTTCATGATGAAGTGATACAGGGGAGGATTTTCTTTCACCAAAACATCATATCTAGACTTGCATCTCAGATGTACCTTCTGGCAAATTGTAGCTGTAGTCTTTTTAAGAAAATCCTCCTCTGTATCCATCCCCTGACTTGTCTGAAGAAAACTGGCAATAAAACAGATTATTTACAGGTATCATACCAAAGGGGCCCATTACGTAGGCAACTCCTCATCTTGGCTTTTATATTTTGAATTACTTTATATCAAGTTGTAGAGATTTGCATTGAGTTTGAGTTTAAGGAAGATAATTTTAGAAATGTTTATATTGACAAGCCTGATTTACTTTTGTATTTGCAATGGCATAAATTAAAATGTACTTATTGTACTAGTAATGTACAATTATCTTTTTGCTGCACATCAGGAGAACAGAAATAATCTAAATTCATAGAAATAATGTTGAAAAAGAAATCTAACATTGAAACAAGAGATGAATGATGAATAAAAGAAACATAAATGAAATGAAAGCAACATTAAACAAAAGAAATGAGGAAAAAACAAGAGCATAAGCATAATGAAAACTCATGATTTCATATGAAAAAAAATATCTTTGTGTGATGGTGTAATTCTGATATGAAGTCAGCATGTTGATGTATGCAAAAAATAAAATAAAACAAAAAAACCCAACCTTGAATGATACAATATTGTGTGTCAGCGTTGAGGATTCCAATAACTTGAAAAGGTCAAGGTCACAGCCACGTTTCACCCGGCTGCAGCAAATACATGTTTTTTGGGCTGTAGACTGGTTGGTTGTCTGTCTTGAGAGTTGCCAGTCAGGAGCCGCGGAAGTTCCACAGCGAGGTGGATGCGCTGATGTGCAGCACCAGCGCATGCTTCCAGACCTGATCTGAGTAAATAGATTGGAAAATAATTCTGCGGGTGATTTCCAATTTCAAGGTGCGACAGGTTAGAGAGTTTTTTTTTCCTTATGGTTTGTGAACTCTACCATTACATAACCTCTGCATCATTGGGTCCTGAACCATTATTATCAAGCAGCCCATCACACGCACAGTGGAGCCAAATGATTCTGGCTTGGATAACAAAGCTGGAGATTACATTTCAACTTCCAGGTGACAGTTTAATTAAGGATCCTCGAGCAGGCTCAACACAACAATAGACTTCCATTTCTCCTCTAAGGGCCAATTTCCACCATCGGGCAGCTGGCAGGTGCACGGATTCATGTGGAAATTTATTTCATGGTGGTGTTTGACTTAATAGAAATCTCAAAGCTAAATGTGGTGAAACTGCCTTATCTGTCCAAAACGTCCACAAACTGAAATCGATTTTTCTCCTCATCTACATTTTAGCCGGTATAAAATACTCCTGTATTTCACTTGTGTGGATAATTGAAAATGAAGTCAGAGTTTTCCATAAACAGCTCAACCTGAGCTTAAGCTGTTTTGAACGGAGCATGACGCAGTCTAAAATCTAAGCGCTCATTTCCAAGAGTTCAGTGTGGAGGGTGATGCCACAGCAGCTCACGTGTCTGGAGGCAACTTGAATGCATAATTTTCATGAAAATGCTCATTAAAATTCCAGCGCTGTGTGGCCGAGTGAGGCAGACTAGAAGACGCAATCCAAACGTGTGTGTGCGATAAACGGTGCCGGAGCAATCAGAGTGTGCCTTTTTATCACATGATGGGTTTGAACCAACGGGTGATGTGAGAACAAAACAGTGGGGGAAAAAAAAAAAACTGCTGGCAGCTCTGGGATCAGTTCTCAGAGTCACTAAATGTAACCAACACGGACCTGTGGGAAGGAAAAGTACCATCATCTTCAACTCAAACACTCCTCCAGTGGTTGGAGAAAAGTAAAAATTCAGGTCTTAAAAACTGTCAATTGAAATAGCTGTTTCTTTTGCATGGCATTTATAAAGTTTTATCTCTTGTATTAAAATACTTAAAAGACGGCAAAGCAGAATGCACATCACAGACTGCAGACTGCACTGATGGATAAGGATTTGTAGTCAACAGTGATGATGTCCTACATAATATTACATTGGTTGAATCCAATTCATTATTCATCAGTGTGATATTAAAGAAATGTTACTGTATCCGTCCAGATTGGATCATGAATCTGTACACTACACGTCCGATGACAAACCCAACTCTTTTTTTGTTGTTTGCATTCCTGTATTTGTCTTGCATCGTAATGTTCAGCATAGTTTAGTTTGTGATAGTGTGTGTTATAATGTCACTGCTGCTTTAAAAGCTCTGTTCTCACATAATAGTTGTCTTGATGGTGATTGTGTAAAAATGCAACTTACCACAGCTGTAGGATGTGGGGAAAAGCTTGAAAATGGATCTTGAAAGTACTTGAATTTGACCTTGAAAATGGTGTAATTAGTAAGAAGTTGGATGTCAGTAAGAAGTTGGATGTCTAGTAACTTCCTACTTTTAAATTCTGATAAGACTGAAGTTATGGTTCTTGGTCCAGCGAGGTATCGGCATCAATTTGATCAGCTAGCACTTAGCTTAGGTTTGTGTGTTATACATCATACGGATAAAGTGAGGAACCTTGGAGTAATTTTTGATCCTACGTTGTCCTTTTATCTCCACATTAGAGACATTACGAGGACTGCTTTCTTCCATTTGCGAAATATAGCGAAGATTCGTCCCATCCTGTCTATGGCTGATGCTGAGACTTTGATTCATGCATTTGTCTCTTCTTGATTGGACTATTGTAATACTCTATTTTCTGGCTTACCGCAGTCCAGGATTAGGGGTCTTCAACTCGTTCAAAATGCTGCTGCCAGACTTTTGACACAAAGCAGAAAGTTTGACCACATTACGCCCGTTTTGGCGTCCCTGCACTGGCTTTCTGTTCCTGTGAGATCGGATTTTAAAGTACTGTTATTAGTTTATAACATTGTTCATGGACTTGCACCTCCCTATCTGGCTGACCTGGTAAGCACCTATGTACCGGCTCAGGCCCTGCGTTCTCAGGGTGCTGGACTTCTGTGTGTTCCCAGGATGAATAAAAAATCTGCCGGTCACAGAGCTTTCTCCTACCGTGCTCCAGCTCTGTGGAACGATCTCCCGGCACACATTCGGCAGTCGGATACTGTGGAGACTTTTAAGTCACGTTTAAAGACTCATTTGTTTTCCCTGTTTTATCATTAGTGTTATGGTGTGTTTATATTCTTGTATTCTTTTATGGTCGTCTTTTTATTGTGTTTAAAATTTTTAATTGTTTTTTTATGTTGTGTGAAGTGCCTTGAGACAATTTCATCGTGAATTGGCGCTATATAAATTAATAAATTTGATTTGAAATTTGATTTGATTTGTGTATGAACTGTGGCACTTGCGAGCAGGTATAGTATACCTGGCCATGGCTGACCAGAGGCTCCTTCAAGTTCACCCCCACGACCTTGAGACTCTGACCCTGTGCCTAGTTGATGGACATTGCAAACCTTGTTCTCAGTTGAACTGCAGCCTTGATAACTTGGACAGCTTAGACAGCTTGGTGAAAGAGGGGAAGAGTAGAATCTTATAAATGAATGCTGATTCTCCTTGATATTTCCCATCAAGAATAGTGGGTTGCAGGACATTTTCATCATCCTCTTGATTGTTGTTCTTGTACAATCGCAGAGGTGTGGAGGATCCAGATTTCTAAAGCCCCCATCACACATAGCAAGAATGTGGAAGAGCCATTGTAACACGGCAAATATTTCCATTATCCGGCACAGTCTGTAAGAAAAGAGGCGTGGCCAGCCGTGATCCAAACTCATCCGGAGTACCTCGTCCACACCTGCACGATGGCATCCGAAGCCTAAGTAGACAGCAGGTGGATGACACAGACTGCTGTCAGACGGCTATAAAAGGCGCTCAGACTGTCCGATCTCCAAACGTCTGCAAGGCAAACCAGAGTGCTGTTTTCCTCTCGCACACGTCCGCGCGTGTGTGTGTAGCACACCTGCGCTCTGCGCACACACATGGGGCTGTAATCATCACTCAACTGTGTGTATGTGTGTGTGTGTGTGCATAACACTGCAAGGGCCATGTGTGCCCAGCACGCGCCTGCCACTGGACACGTGGACAGCTTCGCTCCAATGTTTTCTGGCAGTTGGGCCGTGCAGTCCCTCAGCCTTTCCAGAGAACTTTCTTCTTTCTTGTTTGCCCACTTCAGCAGCAGAACGCAACTCTGGACACCGCGATAGTTGGATTATCATATGGAATAATTTTTCTTTTGGGTGAGAGGAGTCTAACCGCAGCTTCATGGTGCTGTGAAACACTCCTGGAGCGCTGTTGGAGGTGAGATTCATGTTTATTAATGCGCTGTAACGGCCTGGCACAAGCTCCATGTCATACAAAACTTGGGCCTCCCCCCCCAAGCTGGTGGCAGCACGACTACATGTTGCTGCAGCTACCACATACTTACATCGCCTCAATTCGGACAATGGACTGTTTCAAGTTTAATGCACGCAAACAATGTCAAATGTATATGTGTTGCCTTAATTCTGATGTGTGCCATTATTATTAATCCACAAGTAATAATTGTGGATTAATTGCTGTATCTTGTCTGTGGCAATTTGAGTCTGGACGTAATCTCATTGTTGTTGCACTTGTAATGACAATGACAATAATGACATCCATCCATATCTCCTACAGGGTTAGAAGGTGAACATTTATAACAACATCAGTCCCATCCGGCTCTGAGCTTGACGCGTGCAGTGACGAATTACTGTGCTCCACGGAGAGGCAGCTGCCCGTGTTATCATGGAGACAATAGTTTGCATTATTTACGTTGCCCATAAAAAGGAATGGATAAATATCTGTACTGTAAGGTCTATTGATGATATAACTGCCCATTCAGATTCGCGGCACCATGTGCGCAGCGGCGCATGGAATTTTCAGTTTGATAGCTGCTCACATTCACTGTACATGATAATAATAATGAATTATTATCATGATGAAGTGTGCCACATACAGTTCAACATTCCTTTGCACTTCAGACGGGGTGGGGAGCAGGGGGGGCATTATTATATGTGGCACTGCAGGTCATACCGGCAGGCATACTGTGCCAGAACCATCTGGAGGTTCCTTCATATGCGCTCAAATCTTTTCGGATCCCATTTTACCGTCATCAGAATATGTAACTTGCGGTTAGATGGACCTCAGATAACACATGGATCGCTGTCGGATGGGTGTCCCATCTCGACTGCGCTCAGAGAATTATGAACATGTGCCACCGGCCAATTTTCACCAAGTGTGTCGATTTCCACAGATGGCTGTCAGAACGTTTTGGAACTGAAATCCAACACCTTTCGGATGTGCATCATTTCATAAGTTTGACGCCACTCTGCGTGATTCCGGCTATGTGTGACGGGGGTATAAGCAGCATTATTATATGGTATGGGATTTTGCCAACTTTTGATTGGCCCATTCGACACTTTCTGAGCTGTACCACATGCCGAGTTGACCGCTGGTGGAGCTGAGTAGACCGCGCATGCGAAACGAGTACACCTCACGTGCAGTGTAACGCTAGCTAATTGAGCGACACCTATCGATAACGACCAATCAGATAACGCAATATAACACCTACTTTGGCTGTCAGTTTGTTAACAAGATGGCAGAAAACAGGTTTGCGTCTGTTAGCGACGCTGACTTAAATGAATTTTACACGAAAAAGATGCGAAGAACACCCGCAGAAATACACAGTCAGCAGCCAAACTGTTTCGCAAGTACGTCACTGAAAAGGGACACGCACCCAACTTTGAAACTTATGACAGACGGATGCTTGACGGAGTACTAGGTCAATTTTACGCGGAAGCTAGACAGGCGAATGGCGGAACTTTATAAGAAAACAAACCTGATGACTCTTCGTCATGGACTTAACAGGCATCGCCAGTCGATCGATGGGATGTTAGTTGGTGCAGTATGACAGTAATAATAAAGAGCTGAAACTTGAGATTGATTTTTCAGTTTTAGTATGTTTGACAAACTCCCAGTTTTCTTGTTTACCATATAATAAAGCAGTTATAGACTTTTGATTTCGGTATACCCGTGATTATGCAGACCTGGTAAGGATGGTGGATGTATGCAACCCAGGGGGCTACAAGCATGGTGGATGTATGCGACCCAGGGGAATCCGACTGTTTAATTAAAACAAAGCACCGCATAATCACGGGTACACGTCATCAAAAGTCTAGAATTATATATTATCTGTGCTCCATCTTTTCAGGTAAACTTGTGTGGGAGCAGCCCTGGAACTCAGTGGGATAGTTGACAGCTTCTTCTTCTTTTTCCACCTATAACAAAGAATCAATCTGAAACTGAACCTGTTTATTTAAAGCACTGTAATAGAATAGTTATTGTATTTTAAATTAAGATTAAGATAAACTGACCCTGTCAAAGCAGAAGAGGAGTAGACTTGAATGGAATAGTTATGAAGTTTTCAGTGAAAGTTGGAACAAACTGATCTTGTCAAGAGGGGACTGAACTTGAACATCTGCTGGCAGCTTGTGTAGCAGGTAGCAACTCATGTGGTTGACAAACCTTTTGGGTACCAGGATGGCCTGCTCAAACAGCCAGGTTGGATTATTGTAATGGTCGGTTATGTTTGGGAAAAGCAGGTAATCTCCAAGTGCTGTAGCTTATTTATAGCCTAAAATCACTGTGTTGAAGTGCTGCTTCCAATGGTGTGATTATGTTTTCCCCATACAGCAGTTCTCAACTTATAAAGGTTCTAACCAACCAACAATCACAATAATTCTGGCTAAATCATTGCCTGTGCTACAAAAATGTACAAACTGAGCAGTTTTGAAGCCACAGTACATTTCCAGTATCAGGCCAACGACTCATTTCTCTGTTCACATTTACCAGGCAGCCGTTATTGATTAAGAGAATCCTGCCAAGTAATGAAATGATATTGTCCTAGTTTCAACTTTATTGGGGTTGAGGGGTATAAAGCACTCATGAAGTGCTGAAGGCTGTGGATGGTTGGGCTAAAACACGGCTCCGTTTTCATTTTCTCTGCCCCAGATCTGATTGTTCTCCAGCAGGCTGCAAGTTACAGCTCTGTCCTCAGGCCCACTCTGACTTTCTGCTGCTCTGGAGATAGCTCGTTCTCTTCCAACACGCTCGTAAAGGCTGTCAAAGCCTGGAGGACAGATCGACACACATAGGAAAACTAGATCAGTGGACTCCTACAACAAGATGAAGGAAGATCCATTTACATAAGGACAAAGCTTTAAGCCGACCAAATGAATAACCTGCTATTATAATAACAACCTTTCCAGTAGCTCACAGACATGAGGGCACCTTGAGATTATACCGAAGAACTGTGTCAATGATTTCTTTGTGTAGAAAACATACAACATTTAACTCTGTGTTGAAACAAATGGATCTCAAGGTGTTAAGCCAAGTGGCATCACATAAAAAAAAATGTACATTTCTAACACAAGATCTCAACATTCTCAAAATAAAGATTTGGCATTAACAGCACCAAGTACATTATATATGAATACATATTTCTCAATCTCCTATGTAAATATCTTGAAAAATACAGACTTATAGTTGTACTGTGACAATTCACTTATGATACTTGGGTGCCTGTTCTATATCTATCATAATAGGACACCGCAGTCTTGTTTGAACCCTGCGTGATATCGCGGGATTTGACCACTTATGGAGACCTGCAGTCCCATTGTGTAATATATACAAGGGCGCAATTTAGAACTAGAAATTGGGGGGGGACAAAGTGTGAGGCCCGCAGGGCCGAAGCCCACAGGCCGGGGCTCGCTTTAGGCCCCCAGAAGCCAACGGTTTCTAGATAAGATCAGATGCATTCTGAGCATCCAGAACAGTAATTTTAATGTTTTGAGAAGAACATAAAGTGGACACCATTTGAATTATACAATTTGAAACAGTGGATATACAGTGAGGAAAATAAGTATTTGAACACCTGTGAAAATCAGTGTTAATATTTGGTACTTTAGCCTTTGTTTGCAATTATCTAACTGGAAGACCACAATACGTCAGACTCAATAACTGCACCTTGGACACAGTGATCAGCAGCACTGGAGCACCACAAGGAACCGTGCTCTCTCCAGTTCTGTTCACTCTGTACATACCAGACTTCAATTACAACTCGGAGTCGTGCCACATGCAGAAGTTTTCGGACGATACTGCTATTGTGGGATGTGTGCGAGAGGGACAGGAAAGAGAGTACAGGGACCTGATACAGAACTTTGTGGAGTGGTGCAAATCAAACCACCTGCAGCTGAACATTGCCAAAACAAAGGAGATGGTAGTGGACTTCAGAAGGTCCGGGCCCACTCTGCAGCCGTCTCCATTGAGGGGGTTGATGTGGAGGTGGTCCAGACTTACATATATCTGGGGACACTTATGGATGATAGGTTGGATTGGTCAGCCAATACTGACACCGTCTACAGGAAGGGACAGAGCAGACTGTACTTCCTGAGGAGGTTAGGGTCCTTCAGGATCTGCCATAAACTCCTGCGAATGTTCTACCAGTCTGTGGTAGCCAGTGTGCTCTTCTCTGTGGTGGTCTGCTGGGGGAGCAGCATGAAGAGGAGGGACGCCGGGTGACTGGACAGGCTGGTGAGGAAAGCTGGTTTAGTGCTGGGAACAGAGCTGGAGACACTAACATCAGTGGCAGAGAGAAGGACCCTCAGTAAATTGCTGGCCATCATGGACAATGTTGAGCACCCTCTGCACAGCGCCATCATCAGGCAGAGGAGCTCATTCAGCGGCAGACTGCTGTCCCAATCCTGCCACACGGACAGATTCAGGAAGTCTTTTGTCCCTCAGGCCATCAGACTGTTCAACTCTTCCCATCTCAGTAAGAAATAATCCTGTTTGACCTTTTATTGCTTTCTTTTGCACTACCAACACTGTTTACACTGCTTACTTCTTTGCACAACCTACACTGTTCACATTGTGTACTGTTTACATCTGTGCTGCCTCCTCACTACTGCACTACTACATTTACTCCTCCGTCATATTCTCTGAGACTGGATGCTGTACTTGCACACATTTTATTTTTATTTTTAGTTAGTAGCTTTTATTGATTACTCTATTTTTCTTTTATTTACTTAACCCTATTTTTGTGTGTCTGGTGCAATGTGTGTGTCTTGTCTAATGTGTATTCTGCTGGATGCCTTGAATTTCCCTCTGGGATCAATAAAGTATCTATCCACCCCCATGCTTCACAGTTGGGATGGTTTTCTTGGGGTTGTTCTCATCCTCTAAACATGGTAAGTGGAGGTGATTCCAAAAAGCTCTATTCTGGTCTCATCTGACCACATGACCTTCTCCCTTGCCTCTTCTGGATCATCCAGATGGTCACTGGTGAACTTCAGACGGGCCTAGACATGTGCTGGCTTGAGCAGGGGGACCTTGCTGCCCTGTAGGATTTTAAATCATGACAGCATCATGTGTTACTAATGTAATCTTTGTGACTGTGGTCCCAGCTCTCTTCAGGTCATTGACCAGGTCCTTCTGTGTAGTTCTGAGCTTTCTCAGAATCATCCTTATCCCGCAAAGTGAGATCTTGCATGGAATCCCAGACCGAGGGAGATTAACAGTCATCTTGTGTTTATTCCACTTTCTAATAAATAATCATAACAGTTGTTGTCTTCTACCAAGCAGGTGTCTTTTATACAGGTAACAAGTTCAAACAGGTGCAATTAATACAGGTAAAGAGTGCAGAATAACAGGGCTTCTTAAAAAAAAATTAACAGGTCTGTGTGAGCCAGAATTCTTGCTGGTTGGTAGGTGTTGAAATACGTATTTGCAGCAGTAACATACAAATAAATTATTAAAAAATCATACATTGTGATTTCCGGATTTTTTTTTTTTTTAGATTATGTCTCTCACGGTGGACATGCACCAAAGATGAAAATTTCAGACCCCTCCATGATTTCTAAGTGGGAGAACTTGCAAAACCGCAGGGTGTTCAAATACTTATTTTCCTCACTGTAAGTACTTTATTCTGAGAATAGCCAGCATTGATTTTATTAACATCCTGGTGTAAATAAGGTGTAGAACTCAAAAAGAATGATAGGTTGAGTTTTCATTAAAAAAAAAACAACGGCAGTGTGGTAAAATGTATTCATAAATATGAAAGAACATTAATTGTTGAATAATTGTTAACTATTGCATACTGTATTTTTTTTTCTCAAGATTTGTTTTTGCATAAGTTTGAAAAAACAACAGATCATAAGTTTAGGATAAATTACTTATGAATTTCATTTTCAAAGTGGCACTAATGACAACACTCATACTGAACATAATTTCGCTTGCATAGACTGATTTTGAAGATCAAGCAATAATTGCAGATGAGCTTCCTGAGGTCCCAGATAGCTTTTCTGATTTCATTTTCTAACTTTCAGAATTTAGTAAATTAGCATATGGTCCATTGATACTTATGTGTAGACACTAGTCCCTAGAGGCAACTATTTTTGGTTTCTAATCTGGGCAAATGCCCTCCCAGAAAATTCCGAATGTGACAAACAAGAAACAGGTGTTGTAAACAAGTCAATGCTGCTAAAAATACAAACTTGCAGAAACAAAGATACTATTCTGACATGGTTTGCACATAAGACTGGCATAGCATGTTTCAAATACACACATATATATCAGAAGGTGGGGGGGGGGGCATACCATATTCTGTCTCCCCGATTGAAAAGGTGGGGGGACATGTCCCCCCATCCCCCACCAAATTGCGCCCATGAATATATACACAGCATAACTTCACACAGACAAATAGTGTACTGTTTTGTTTTCGGCTGCAATCACCAAAGCAGTCGCGAAAAGTTTTCTTTTTTTTTTTTTCTTCGGTTCCCAGTGGAGAAGGGAAGACAAAGCGAGTGGGAGACGTTGTGTCAGTATGTGTTAGCTTACACAGCTAACCAGAGTAGCTCCATTCTCTTGCCTACAAAACCGCCTCAACATGTTTGTGCTCTGGGTCATAAACAAACCACAACACATGTCCGCTTTCCCACCACAATGTCACTTTTTCTTTGCATTTCCATTTTGCTGTTTTTTTCCATGGAAATAGAGAAATTACTTTGTATCTATCATATTTTACCCCTTTAGCATCCACCCTTAGAGACTACGGTGCCCAATTCTTAAGAAGTTCCATTGCATGAATGGTTAGGTGATGTGCCTCACTTCACCATCTTTAGTTAAAAAGGTAAGTACATTTAGTGTATGCTGCATAAATTATGGAAAATGATCTACAGCTGTGGTTCAGACTCACATGTAGTTTGTCTGCCTCCTGAGCTTTGAACATTCTGTGTGCTTGTCGCTGAGATACACCCAACTAACACGCTAGCAACTGCAAGGAGAAACAGGATCCCTGCTATGTTGGCAAACCTTCAACAAAAACAAAGTGACAGGAAATTAACACCAGAATTTAGCATTATATCGAACTTGTGGCCTGGGATAGTGCCAAAGCAAAGTAATTAGTTTTAATTACAGATGAGAACTGAACACACTATGGATGGCACAACACCACTTTATCATGTCCAAAGTAAATGGTAAATTGACTGCATTTATATAGCGCTTTTCCATCTTTTTCCATCAGACGCTCAAAGTGCTTTACAAATAATGCCTCACATTCACCCCAATGTGAAGGTGCTGCCATACAAGGTACTCACTATACACCAGGAGCAACTAGGGGATTAAGGACCTTGCCCAAGGGCCCTTGGTGATTTTTCGGTCAGACTGGGGTTTGAACCAAGGATCCTCTGGTCTCAAGTCCAATGCTTTAACCACTAGACCATCACCTCCACTAAAAGTGATTCCAATATTGGAACCTTCAGTATCATCCTATACTAATTCTAGTCCAATATCCTATATTAAATCAAGTAATCTATTTGTCTGGCTGTACTTTGCTCACCTAGGCATCCAAAAAAAAAAGTAATCAACTCAAACTGTGACGCAACTACTTGACTCCGCTAAAAGAAAACGTGCCCAGTCCATGATATGAATAAGATATGCAGTAAAAGACTTGAACTGGATCAGATTTTTTTCCAATTACCATATTTTTCAGTGTACAAGGGTAGGCTGAAAAGTTCTAAGACTCTCCATGAAGGAGTAATGCATTAACTGCATTATAGTGAGCCTTAGAACTTTTCAGCCTACCCTTGTATAAGTCACACCTGTGTATAAGAGGCACCTGCCATAAAATAGTTCTTGAATAGGAACGAAAAACAAAAAACAAATATAACTTCCACCAAAGTGTAAGTCACACCTTTTTATCTGTATTATAAGATCTTTCATTTGGGATTTTTATACATTATTGCAGTGTACAATTTATTACTGCCATTTTTTTCTTTTATTATTGGAATTTATTTTGTTTAGTACTTTGATACCTGGGAAAGACCTATATAAATATTTATTATAATTATTATTGTTAGCAATGAACAGATGATTTTTCAGAGTATAAGTCACACTGGAGTATAAGTCGCAAGGCCTTCAAAACTAGTAGATAAACAAAACAAAGCATTAAGAGAGTAAGTAAATTTGTCCAGTGCCAACCCAAAATATTGTAGCAGAGCACCCCTGTCTTGACTATTTCAAAACCAGGTTTAACATTGTTCCAGAGTCCACATCAAACTGAAGACGCCACTATCTGAGCCAAATGGACCCTCAGTACATCACCTACTGATTCCAAACAAATGGTTTCAAACATTCCAATTGAGTTGGTGTTGAAACATGAGAACAGAAGTGAATGAAATTGGTTCACGCTGCTTCTAAACTTCGTATTTAAAGGCTACCGTCAGGGTAGGTTCTGTACGTGCACTAGCACATATGTCGCTTGTTTTACTGTAATGCAGCAATATTATTCAGGCCGTACAGTTTCTTAATAAAGGAAGTCATTTATCCCTGCTGACTTTTCTCCTGATTGAGTAGTTGTTGGTTGCAGTTCCCATCCACGTATTGGTTGCATTTCTTATGCATGCTGACTAAATAATGTTGTAAAGCTGTCTGAGGCTGTTTTCTGTGCACAGGGAAGCGTGATTAGTTATAACCTCTTATTTGAATGTGTAATTGACACATTGCTTTTCCTGTGGGATATCCATCAGAAGAGGAAATTCTATTGATCCTTTTGCAATTGATTGAAGAGGTTTATGATATCTGGTAGAGGAGTAACCCACACAGCTGGTTATCTTTTAGCTCCATCATTTTGGTTTCTTTCTACTGCTTTTAAACCATTGCTGTGCTTTTCCCTGTCCCACATCACCAGACAACGCCACCGTAAAACTGCAGATCAATGTGAGGCAAGTCCTTTTATATGCAGTCAATAGGCCTGTTTTCCCACTGCCATGAAATGATTTACTTATCTGCAGTGGTGGGCAACCAATAAGTTAGCTTTGATAACCGCTAATCCGCTAACTGAAAAGTTAACTTTTATAACGATAAACCGATAAATTGAAAAAAAAAATTAGCAGAAGCTACAGCTAACCGCTAACTTTTAGTACTGACTTGGTACACTATCAGCTACTGACAAGCCAGTTATGAGTTTAAGCACCACCGACGCTTCTGAGTAGAATCAAAGGCGATCACAAATCCAACACAAATAATGAGTCAGAGCTTCTGTCTTTGTGCGCCCTGCCCACTGCTGTAAGGAAGAGTCATTTACATTCAACATACACTGCTCCAGATTTGTGGCAAAAGGCATTAAAAGCAAAGCAGGTTTGACTTATGGTTTGATTTAAAAATCAAACTTATTCCAGACAGTTTATTAATATTAATGTTAACTCACTGGTTGGCTATTTATTTATTTGTAAAAAACCAACACACAACTTACTGTAACATATGTGTTGGTTTTGTTGGGAAAGTGTAGGTACACGGACCCACAACAGGGGGCGCAAATGAACGGACAATGGAGGAAGTCAAATAACAACACTTTACTGTTGTGAATGGGCACAACAAATACAACAGATTACAACAATGGACAAAAAGCCAAATCACAAAAGGTGTCGTGTGGGCAGGCTCGAAGATAGGAGACATCTGTCCAAAGCAGAACCGGAACCACACGATTTCCTCCGCCACCAGACCCCGGGAATACTGGAGCCGCCAAGTCCCAAATTCCCAGGTGGCCACTGCCTCCGCGTGTCGGACCTGGTACTGCTGGCGAGGAACAAAGAAACAATTAAATGTGGGCGCGTTTGCACCCAGCAATCCGCACGGCAGGAAAACTACCTCCACCTCTCGTTGGAAAAGGAGTCTGTTATACAACGCACAAAAGTCACAAAAGGTTACTGTCACACAGTTAGCTGAGAATGTTACCTTCCAGGTAGAACGATATCTCGGCAAAGAGGTGGAAACGTCGTCCTGCTGATGTACCCCTGCCAATCAGATGATTGGTAACAGCTGTTGCAGGTGATGCGTGACAGCTGTCACCCTGGCTGCTCCTGTGAGGCGGCTGCACCCTCTGGTGCCTGGAGCCCGCACTCCAGACAGGACGCCCTCTGGTGGTGGGCCAGCAGTACCTCCTCTTCTGGCGGCCCACACAACAGGACCCCCCCCTCAACGGGCGCCTCCTGGCGCCCGACCAGGCTTGTCCGGGTGGCGGCGGGAGAAATCGGCCAGGAGGGCCGGGTCCAGGATGAAGCTCCTCTTCACCCAGGAGCGTTCTTCGGGACCGTACCCCTCCCAGTCCACCAAATACTGGAAGCCCCGGCCCATCCTACGGACATCCAAGAGCCGGCGTACCGTCCAAGCCGGCTCGCCATCGATGATCCGGGCAGGAGGCGGCGCCGGACCCGGAGCACAGAGGGGTGAGGTGTGATGTGGTTTGATTCGGGACACATGAAACACAGGATGGATCCGCAGTGAGGTCGGAAGCTGAAGCCTCACCTTACGGATTTTGAAAGGGCCGATGTAACGGTCCTGTAGCTTGGGGGAGTCCACTTTGAGGGGAATGTCCTTTGTGGATAACCACACCTCCTGCCCTGGCCGATACGCAGGGGCCGGGGTCCGCCGACGGTCTGCATGGGCTTTTGCCCTCGTCCGGGCCTTTAGCAAAGCAGAACGGGCGGCACGCCACACCCGACGGCACTTCCGTAGGTGGGCCTGGACCGAGGGCACACCGACCTCTCCCTCAACCACCGGAAACAACGGGGGCTGATACCCCAGACACACCTCAAAAGGGGAGAGGCCGGTGGCTGAAGACACCTGGCTGTTATGGGCATACTCGATCCAGGCCAAATGGGTACTCCAGGCTGCCGGGTGCGCGGCAGTCACGCAGCGCAAGGCCTGTTCCACCTCCTGGTTTACCCGTTCTGCTTGCCCGTTGGTCTGAGGGTGGTACCCGGACGAGAGACTCACCGTGGCCCCCAGTTCCCGGCAGAAGCTCCTCCAGACTTGCGAGGAGAACTGGGGGCCGCGATCGGAGACGATGTCTGTTGGAATCCCATGCAGCCGGACGACGTGGTGGACCAGGAGGTCCGCTGTCTCCTGGGCTGTTGGGAGCTTCGGGAGGGCCACGAAGTGGGCCGCCTTGGAGAATCGGTCCACTATCATGAGGATGGTGGTGTTACCCTGGGACGGCGGGAGGCCCGTGACAAAATCCAGGCCGATGTGGGACCAGGGGCGATGAGGCACAGGCAGCGGCTTGAGTAGTCCTGTTGCCCTGCGATGGTCAGCCTTGCCCCTGGCGCAGGTGGTGCAGGCCTGGATATAATCCCGGACGTCGGCCTCTAGGGATGCCCACCAGAAGCGCTGCCGGACAACTGCCACGGTTCTTCGCACCCCTGGATGACAGGAGAGCTTGGAGCCGAGACAGAAGTCCAGGACTGCAGCCCTAGCTTCTGGTGGGACGTATAGTTTGTTCTTCGGCCCAGTTCCGGGGTCCGGGCTTCGTGCCAGGGCCTCCCGGACGGTTCTCTCTATGTCCCAGGTGAGGGTGGCCACGATAGTGGACTCCGGGATGATGGGTTCCGGTGGATCCGACAACTCCGCTTTGACTTCATCTTCATGTACCCGGGACAAGGCATCCGATCTCTGGTTCTTGGTCCCGGGACGGTAGGTGATCCGGAAGTCAAAACGGCCGAAGAACAGTGACCAGCGGGCTTGCCTGGGGTTCAGCCGCTTGGCGGTCCTGATATACTCCAGGTTCTGGTGGTCAGTGAAAACCGTGAATGGCACGGACGTTCCCTCCAACAGATGTCTCCACTCTTCAAGAGCCTCTTTCACCGCAAGGAGTTCTCGATTGCCGACGTCATAGTTCCGTTCAGCCGGGGTCAACCTGCGGGAAAAATAGGCACACGGGTGAAGGACCTTATCGGTCTTCCCGCTCTGGGAAAGCACAGCTCCTATCCCTGAGTCCGAGGCGTCCACTACAACCACTAACTGGCGACTAGGATCGGGCTGCACCAGAACGGGTGCAGACGAGAAGCGCCGTTTCAACTCCTTGAACGCGGCATCGCAACGATCCGACCAGGTGAAGGGGACTTTTGGTGAGGTCAGGGCTGTCAGGGGGCTAACTACCTGACTGTAGCCCTTAATGAACCTCCTGTAGAAATTTGCAAAGCCGAGGAACTGTTGCAGCTTCCTACGGCTAGTGGGTTGGGGCCAGTCTCTCACCGCCGCAACCTTGGCCGGATCAGGAGCGACGGAGTTGGGGGAGATGATAAACCCCAGGAAGGACAAAGATGTGCGGTGAAACTCACACTTCTCGCCCTTCACAAACAGCCGGTTCTCCAACAACCGCTGCAGGACCTGACGCACATGCCGGACATGAGTCTCAGGATCCGGAGAAAAGATGAGTATATCGTCTAGATATACGAAGACGAATCGGTGCAGGAAATCCCGCAAGACATCATTAACTAATGCTTGGAACGTCGCGGGGGCGTTGTGAGACCGAACGGCATGACCAGGTACTCAAAGTGACCTAAGGGGGTGTTAAATGCCGTCTTCCACTCGTCTCCCTTCCGGATCCGAACCAGGTGATACGCATTTCTAAGATCTAGCTTCGTGAATATTTGGGCTCCATGCAGGGGCGTGAACACTGAATCCAACAAGGGCAACGGGTATCGATTACGAACCGTGATTTCGTTCAGCCCCCTATAATCAATGCATGGACGAAGTCCGCCGTCTTTTTTACCCACAAAAAAGAAACCTGCACCCATCGGGGAGGTGGAATTCCGGATCAACCCGGCGGCTAAAGAGTCCCGGATGTAGGTCTCCATTGATTCGCGCTCAGGTCGTGAGAGGTTGTACAGCCTGCTGGACGGGAACTCAACGCCTGGAACCAAATCAATGGCACAATCGTACGGACGGTGGGGGGGAAGGGTGAGCGCCAGATCCTTACTGAACACATCCACCAGGTCATGGTACTCCACCGGCACCGTCCCTAGATTGGGCGGGACTCTGACCTCCTCCTTAGCCTGGGAACCGGGAGGAACCGAGGAACCTAAACATACCCGATGGCAGGTCTCGCTCCACTGAACCACTACCCCGGACGGCCAATCGATCCGGGGATTGTGTTTTAACATCCAAGGGAAACCGAGAATCACACGGGAGGTGGCAGGAGTCACAAAAAACTCGATCTCCTCCCGGTGATTTCCTGACACCACCAGAGTTACTGGTGGTGTCTTATGTGTGATTAAAGGGAGTAGGGAGCCATCTAGTGCCCGCACCTGCACAGGCGAGGTAAGCGCCACCAGAGGGAGCCCTACCTCCCTGGCCCATCTGCTGTCTAACAGATTCCCTTCAGAGCCCGTGTCCACCAGTGCTGGGGCCTTCAGGGTTAATTCCTCATAAGGGATTGTAACTGGGAGTCGTGTGGCAATATGGGTATGTCCCACGTGAATGTTTTGACCCACCCCTAACCCAGTTTCTAGGGGCGGGCGTTGGTGTTTTAACCGCTCTATTGATGCTCTATTGAGCCACAAACAAAGCACGCTCCGCGGGCCAGCCTCCTCTGTCTATCTGGTGCCCTAAATGTGGCCCTGCTCGTGTCCATAGCTTCATCAGCAGGGGGAGCTGTAACCACACGGAGCGTAGAGGCCGTGGAGCGTGGGGAGGGCGGAACTCGGTCGGAACCGGAAGGGAGAGGGACGGCGCGTGCCCGGCCACGCCCTTCGTCTCGTTCCCGACGGCGTTCTTCTAACCGATTGTCTAATCGTATAACGAGATCAATAAGCCCGTCTAAATCCCGCGGTTCGTCCTTGGCCACCAGGAGCTCCTTCAGGACCAACGACAGTCCGTTTACGAAGGCGGCACGGAGGGCAGTGTTATTCCAGCCGGACCTCGCAGCCGCGATGCGGAAGTCGACTGCATAAACAGCTGCGCTCCGGCGCCCCTGTCTCATTGACAGCAGCACGGCTGAAGCGGTCTCTCCTCTATTTGGGTGATCGAACACTGTTCTGAACTCCCTCACAAACCCATCATATATCAGAAGGAGACGTGAATTTTGCTCCCAAAGCGCTGTAGCCCAAGCGCGTGCCTTGCCGCGAAGCAGATTAATTACATAAGCTATCTTACTAGCATCAGTCGCGTACATGACGGGACGTTGTGCGAAGACGAGCGAACACTGCATAAGAAAGTCCGCGCATGTCTCCACACAACCCCCGTACGGCTCTGGAGGGCTTATGTATGCTTCAGGGGAAGGTGGGAGGGGTCGTTGAACGACCTGTGGAACGTCACTGTTGCGCACAGGTTCGACAGGAGGGGGAGCCGCAGCAGCGCCCTGAGGGCGCGCTTCCACCTGCGCGGCGAGAGCCTCCACCCTGCGGTTAAGGAGGACGTTCTGCTCGGTCATCAGATCCAGCCGAGCCGTAAAAGCGGTGAGGATTCGCTGCAACTCACCGATCATTCCTCCTGCAGACGCCTGTGTGCCCTGCTCTTCCATTGGCCGTTCAACAGCCGGTTGACGCCCCACGGGGTCCATGACGTTGGCCGAGATATCCTGTTGGGAAAGTGTAGGTACACGGACCCACAACAGGGGGCGCAAATGAACGGACAATGGAGGAAGTCAAATAACAACACTTTACTGTTGTGAATGGGCACAACAAATACAACAGATTACAACAATGGACAAAAAGCCAAATCACAAAAGGTGTCGTGTGGGCAGGCTCGAAGATAGGAGACGTCTGTCCAAAGCAGAACCGGAACCACACGATTTCCTCCGCCAACAGACCCCGGGAATACTGGAGCCGCGAAGTCCCGAATTCCCAGGTGGCCACTGCCTCCGCGTGTCGGATCTGGTACTGCTGGCGAGGAACAAAGAAACAATTAAATGTGGGCGCGTTTGCACCCAGCAATCCGCACGGCAGGAAAACTACCTCCACCTCTTGTTGGAAAAGGAGTCTGTTATACAACGCACAAAAGTCACAAAAGGTTACTGTCACACAGTTAGCTGAGAATGTTACCTTCCAGGTAGAACGATATCTCGGCAAAGAGGTGGAGACGTCGTCCTGCTGATGTACCCCTGCCGATCAGATGATTGGTAACAGCTGTTGCAGGTGATGCGTGACAGCTGTCACCCTGGCTGCTCCTGTGAGGCGGCTGCGCCCTCTGGTGCCTGGAGCCCGCACTCCAGACAGGGTGCCCTCTGGTGGTGGGCCAGCAGTACCTCCTCTTCTGGCGGCCCACACAACAGGTTTTTTACAAATAACCAACCGACCAGTGATGAGGCGGCTCATTTTTCCCATAATGCCTTTTGGCATCTGTGAGTTTTAATGCTCAAACCTTCAGAATTAGTGCATTAATTTAAAACTAAAAGATATTTGTGATATTTTCAATTTGTAAAAATGACAGAGTTGATGTTAAAATCAATAGAATGGCCAGAATTAGTTTGGTTTTTAAATCAAACCATAAGTCAAACCTGCTGTGCTTTTTATGCCTTTTGCCACACATCTGGGGCACTCTATGTTGAATGTAAATTACTTTTTTTTATTTTTTTTTTATTTGTAGCAGCCAGGTTCCGTCTGCTGGGGTCGGGTTGAGCTCAGCTCCTCACAGCTGCCTGACTGCTGCAAAACAGATAACAGACAGGAGTGTGTGGTTTTCGGGTTTACAAATGCTTTTGATCCGACTTTACTTACTATGCCAGCAAAAGCTGCTAGGGGGTTAAAGTTAGCAAAACTAAATTTAGTGGAAGCTAATTGGTCCACTGATGGTTTTTGAAGTTAGTTGAAAAGCTAATCCGCTAACAAAAAGTTAGCTTCGCTAATTAGCGCTTAGCAGATTAGCAGAACTGTGACCACCACTGCTTATCTGTAGTTTATCTTTTTGTGTAATCATCAGGGCAAGTCAGTAGAGTTAAGGATTGTTCTTTGGAGTAGCGATTCGGACTCAGAGAAGACTCTAGAAAACCAAATTCCCCTTGAAAGTAAATTATATTGTTTGCCGAGCACAAGTTATCAAAACACACACACACACACTTTTGGACAGTTGCTGTCTTCTTGTCTTCTGGCATCACTCCTTTATTCACTCGTTGAGTTTTCGGCTACTTTTTCTGAAAATCCCACTGCTATTGAAATGTAACTTTGGCATTAAGAGGACCATCATAATTCAGCCTGTCTCCTCCAAATGATCAGAATAAGTTGCCGGTTTGTATTGATTTTTGAGTGTATGAATGAAGTTGTGTATTTTCAATTTTAGTAAGTAAGTAAATAAGTAAAGTTTTTTGTATGGCACCTTTCAAGATAATCAAAGCAGAGGAAACACGAGCACTCACAGGGACCAGGAGTGGAGGTGCATGCCTCAAAAACAGGATCAGGAGCACAGATGCGTTTTGACTAGGTCTTCCTCAGTGTCAAGATAATATCATAAAGTGCTTTACAGTGAAAAAATAAACTAGAAACAAAGAGTTCTCGGGCATTTCCCCTCCTGCTTACCAACTGCTGGACAACGACTCTGTTCATTGCTGTTCCTTCTTTAGTATATCCAAGCACACCCAGATGTTTGGGTGGTGACAGCTGACACTAGCCACCATGCGATGCTGCCTTCCTTCTACACAGTTGTTTGTGCGTGGCGGTCCTTCCTGTATTCTGGCTGATACGTTCTAGATGGCAAGGTCGAAAACTGGACCCCTGTGGTTTCTCCTACCTGGGTGACCGATGAAGGTGTCCTCAAAATAGTCGACCACAGGCTGGAGCTCCTAAGACAGTCCCTCCTGAACCAGCTCAAATGAACCAACCACATCTTCTGGTAGCACAAAGGCCAGAGCAGGCAACATCCTGGATGCAAGGGAGTGCTCCGTGTCAGCAGAATATCTCTCCTGGAGCCCTTCCGCCTGCACCTGACGATACACACACTGGGCCAAGTGGTAAAGACACCCTTGTGGAAAAGGGAAAAGGGCCAGAGGGGGAAACGATCTGGGAGGAAAATGCTCTGATACCGAATCACAGAAATTAAAAACAGCACTAACGTAAAACTAGTTAAAAGTAAGACTGTACAAGTGGGTCTTGAGCTTCTCTTTAACACGGTTTGGGAGCCACAACCTCAAACTCACACTCTCCTTTTGTCTTCAGCCGTGACCTCGCTACAACCGACAAGTTCTGGTCCGAAGACCTCAGAGACCTGCTTGTTACATCAAGGTGTCAGAGCTCACTGATGTAGAGCGGCATTTGACCGTGCAGAACTCTAAGAGCTCATTTTCTCCTCTCAATGCCCCAGCTTCTCACATTTTCCCTTCACTCTCCCTGTGAATTATTTCTTCCTCACATTCAACCTTATTTCCATCTGTATTTTCATTGCTGTTTTTTTCCCCTTATTCTTCTCTTGAACCTTTTCATTTTCTGCTTCTAGCGGCCTGCAAAGACCACCGGAAGGCTCTGGAGGTGTCTCAGCACTCTGAAGACATGGGACTCATTCTGGGCATGTGCGCTGGAGGACTGATTGTCCTTATCCTGCTGCTGGGCGCCGTCATCATCATCATTAAAAAAGGGTAAACGGCCGCCGCCGACTGTTCAGCACAAACGCATCTCATTATGCAAAAATCACACCAATTTTCATCCCCCAACTCCACATTTGGGAACAGTTCAGTCCTCTATTTTTACTTGCTGAACTTTCTCAAAGGTTACGCTTGTTTGAGAAGAAGCTGAAACAACAGCGAGCACTGTGTTGTTTCACTCACACCTGAGAGCCCAAAACAGTTCTGATCTGCGGAGCGTGTCTGAATGTGAAGTATTTAATTAAATGCCAACGCAATTCAATTAGCTACTTAATTGAGCACGCCAAGCACAGGCCTGCCCCTTAAACGAGGCGGTAATTAGGAGAGAAAAGGTGTGCTTTTAGAGATTATTAGCCGGCAATCCCACAGGTCTACACTTATGCATTTTAGCGGCAGCTGTAGGCTAGCCCGACTGAAGGCTAACATGGTGCTCAGCTGATCTTACTTAAATATTGAATTCTATAAATGCATCATGCTAAATTGGACGTAACCTCGGGCTACATTGATCATAAACCGGCTGACACAGCCGTGCCGGCTAAAGTTGAATGATGTTGCTTTTTGAACAGCAGGACTGGCTGGCGCATTAGAAAAGGTTGCTCCGCTAAGCCTCCGTGAAGTTCGCCCTTAGAGCATTGATCGCCAAATTTGCTGTGACGGGAAACCACGTGGTTTGCCTTCTGAAGTGTAACGCTGAGACATATTCGATTGAAGGAAATACACGTATTGTGCTTCGCTGCGGTTTTTGGTCTGTCAGCACCTGCTTATTACATCTGCACGTGTCATACGGTCGCCTGCACAACAAAGCTCATGAGAGGAGAGTTCTCATTTTCACTGTAATCAATGCATTCTGCCCTCAGCTGACATTGCCTTCATCTTACATCTCTGCTTTCTTGATTTCTCCCCCACCACCACCACCACCTCTCTCGTTCTCCTGCACTCTTGCCAGAAGGGACGACTTCACTTACTACCCGTAAGTTTCTTTTCCATCTGATCCATCATATACATGCTTGAGCTCTGGCTGTCAATCACATGTGGTCAAGGTAAAACAATAAAGCAGCTGTTCTGTGTTTAGTCTCGACTTCTGTCTTTCACTTTATTACGTCTGCCGTGCTGCTCTGTTTTCAGACATCCTTAAAAGTCAGACGCTTGTACGACTGCACATTCTTGCAGAATTTAGACCTGAAACAACCTACTTTTGACTTCTGTGACATATACATCACAGAAATCCATATTTGGACTCCTGCTTATTCTGGAAGACATTCCCAATGAGCGCACTTAGTCTGTGGGAAAGACACTGAGGGACATCCCCTCCCTGGAGACAGAGAGGGCGTGACAAAAAGCAGATCCTTTGCATTTATATCAGCAGTCACAGAAACAGGGATCTTAGAAACTTGTGTTTGTATATATATATATATATATATATATATATATATATATATATATATACTGCAGTGTCTGTGGCTAACTTTAAAATATGTTTATCATATTGATCTGGAGGTATA